>NW_018219004.1:73502-98924 GCF_001263595.1 Phalaenopsis equestris
ATAACAGGGGCCACCGCCGCCGCCCCCGCCCCCCCCGACGGCGAGTTTTTCCCAAGACTACAGAACAAAATTCTTCATAAGCCCGTCGACGGTGCCCTCAAAGCCGCCGACGGCGAGATCAATGGTTATGCCTACTCAAGCTTTGGGTAAGGCCAAATTTTGAAGATATGCTTAGGAAACTCTTGGAAAAGCTCATCCACAACTTTAAAAGATAATTTTGGCCAAAAATTGAAAGAGTCTAGAGGCCTTGGAGGTTAGAGAGGTTCCATTAGTGTATAGAATTTCTAATAGAGTATAACAATTGTGAGGAATTCTTTGAGAGATTATATGAGTGGAGGGAAAGTGAGATATTTCTTCCTCCTTGCTACTTCAAAGAGGAATTTTGTGTGCTATAAAGAAAAAGAAGAGATTTAGAGGAACTTCGAGGAGTGTTCTTGGAGAGAATATAGAGATAAGTTAATTATTTGTTGTAGTTTGTATGACCTTGATTTTATATATGAATTCCAAGTTTTGTTGTGTTTTTCCCATGAGCTCTGAGTAGTATTCTCTCTCTTTCTCCTTGTCTCAAGATTTGTGAAATGGTGATTTGAATTGGTGAAGCCATGAAAATGTTTAAAAAATTGTGATGATCTTTTCACTTCAATCTTAATTTACTTTCAATCTGGCCAATTGATTTGTTAAAATATGTTGAGTTTTACAACTAGTGAAAATTACATCCAAGATTCAGAGAGGTCAAAGCCCTTGGAAATTGGGTGCCAATAAATAGTGAAATAATATTATCGGGTGTAGAATTGGAGATTTTAGACTGACAGACTAAAATCCTCAATTCAGTCCTATCGTTTGGGTGTTGAAGTGTAGATGTTAGTCCTCAGGTGAGGGGAACAGGGGAGCTCTGAAGTGAGAGCCGGTATCCTTCCAGCCTAGCCACAGATTCAGTAAACAAGCGTAGGATTAGTCAATGTTCTTTATACATGGACAAAAGGGTAAAGAATAGGTATGCTCCTATTTGGCACAATATAAATTGAACTAATTCACTTTATCCATTCACTATAATTTCTTGACAAGGAGAATGATGCTTTCTTATATATTGAATATCACAATTAAACCCTCCTTAGTATCATTAGTTATTTAATAGTTATTAAAATTATCTATTTATTTCAATTGCCTATTAGTGATAGATAAGCAAATTGAACTTCGTTGAAGTATTATTTTTCTAAAATTTTAGTCTGCAGTTCTAACCACTCCCTCTGGGATCGATATCTAGGACTCCATTAGAACCCTATATTACTTGAGCTATACGTATACTTGCGTTGATAAGTGTGACTTTACAATTATTGAATATTTATTACGTCCATATTTATCTTGTATTATAAGCATATAAAAGGTCGATGTCAGCGTATCAGGGATTAATAGTTTTCAAGATTTTTTAAAATGTTCAAGAAGCTTACAATTAATATCCCTTTTGTTGAGGCTTTGGAATAGATGCCAAGTTATACCAAATTTTGTAGAAAAGTTTTAAATTAAAAAAAGGAAGTTTGTTGATCATGAGAGTATTACACTTATTGAAGAATGTAATGCAATAATTTAGAAAAAGCTTCCTAAAAAAATCAAAGATCCTAGTAGCCTTACCATACCTTGTGCAATTGGAGAAAAAGTTTGTTTAAATGCTTTATGTGATTTAGGATCCAACATTAACCTTATGTCACTATCTTTATTTAAAAGGTTAGGTTTAAGAGATATTTCTCCCACTACTATAACCCTACCATTAGTGGATCGATCTATCATTTATCTTATGGGGGTTATAGAAGATGTCCTGGTTAAAGTGGATAAATTTATCTTCTCTGTTGATTTTACTGTATTAAATATGGAAGAAGATAAAGAAATTTCTATTATTTTGGGGAGACCTTTCCTTGCTACCTGATGAGCAATGATATATGTACAAAAAGAGGAATTAACAATGAGAGTGAATGATCAAGAAGTTATATTTAATGTGCTCAAAACAACTGATGTAAAATGTTATAGAATGAATATTATTGATGATATTATTTTTAATCATTATCAAAATAGATGTGAAGTCATATTAGACCAAGAAGATGAAGTCATTTTAGAAGATAGAATAAAAAGCTGAGACTGAAAGAGATTTTGATTTTGACGATGAATCAAATGAGATGATTATTGTGGATTCAAATTATGTTAAGAAAAAATATGTAATTTTAGATACTATTAAAAATAATATACCTTTGATTCCATATGTTAAAAAACCTCCTAAACCTAAGATGAAATTTTTACATACTTATCTAAAGTATGCATATTTGGGGAACTCATCTACATTTTCGATTATTATATCCTCAGAACTGACTGCAGAACAAGACGAACAATTATTGCAAATATTAAGGAATCATATAAAATCTTTTAGATGGACATTAGTTGATATTAAAGGAGTCAGTTCCTTAATTTGTATGCACCAAATTCTGATGGAAGATAACTCTTTAATTTGTATGCACCAAATTCTGATGGAAGATAACCATAAGTCTATGGTTGATCCTCAAAGGAGATTGAATCATATAATGAATGATGTAGTTAAGAAAGAAATTTTAAAGTGGTTGGATGCTAAGATTATTTATCTAATTTTAAATAGTTATTGGGTTAGTTATATTCATTGTGTTCCTAAGAAAGGAGTGACTATGGTTAAAAATGAAAGGAATGAATTAATTCTGGCAAGATAAGCTACTGGATGATGAATTTGCATTAAGTACATAAAATTAAATACCACTACTAGAAAAGAGCATTTTCCTTTATCTCTCCTGGATCAAATGTTGGATAGACTCGCGGGACACTGTTATTTTTGCCTTTTGGATGGATATTCTGGAAACTACCAATACCTATTCTTTCTTAGGATCATAAGAAAACAACTTTTACTAGTCTGTATTGAACTTTTACTCTTAGAAGAATTATGTAATGCCCCTGCAACTTTTTAAAGATGTATGATGTCAATTTTTTGGGATTTAATTGAGGAAGGAATTGAAATTTTTATGGATAATTTTTAGTCTTTGGGACTGTCGGCACTAAAAAGTTAAGGAGTTGCCCGTTGGAAGCTGTCAGTCACCAGAATTGAAATCCTGTTGCGCGCTTTGAAAGGACATTTTAATTTACATATATATTTAAGTTTAGAAAAATATGAAATCAAATCGACCCCATATTTTTCATAGTTTAAATGATACAACATTATGCCTCAAACCATGTATCTATCCCGAAAGATAAACACAAAATTTTAGGATGATGCTCCATCAAATAAACTAAGAAATATATGACATCCGTTTGGTCTGTGAAACCATTTTTATTTGTCAATAAGTTTCTCTATTTAATATGAAGAATTAAATATGGTTTACATTAAGTTGGGTTCGAAAAAGATTCCTATAAAGGCAAACCTCTATAGTTAATTACATGTTAAATGACCGAAATAAATTAAGAAAACTCTCGATAATAATCAAGAAATATTATCTTTAAAGAGGTCAAAGGATTAGGACTTTTCAAGAAAATTGGACAAAGAGGTGTGAAAGGGGAATGACTCAAATTTGGAACATTTATTGTAGAGTCCAAAGAAGGAAGAACTAGGGGATGCCATAGATCCGGAGGAGAACCTCGATGACTTCCCATGCTATTTTAATGTTTGGTTTCAGTTTTGAGAAGAAATTATTTGAATGTTTCATAATGCCAATTTTACTATTTAGGACTTACATTCGTGTGAAATGATAACACAAATAGGCTGGAAGATATGAGGATTTTGGTTGCGATGGACGACAACCTCAGAATCCTAAGAAGAGTTAAGGATTATATTGTACAGCAGAGTTGTACAAAGGCTTAAAGATAAGGTGAGGATTTTTGTTGAACAAGAAAACAACCTCAAAATCCTATAGCTTGGTTGTTTAATTCTAAGAAAAAATTGTATTGATGCAGGTCTTGATGTTGGAGATGGGAGTGCTACCTACAATGCTAGCTCCAAGCTCTTCGTCGTGACAAGTTTAAGTTTTCTAGCGTGTCAAGTTATGGTGTCAAATCAGATGGCCCTATAATTATGGTCACTAAAATATTATGGGGTATATTAAATTTGATTAGAGCGACACCGGTTAGGATCCTACGATTCCCTCGTTTTGGCACCACTATTTTCTATCGGATCGGATTCACTTAGGTCTAAATGAATTTACTAAACTCAACTTAATGAATTCCATACTTTCATTTAGACCGTGGGAAGTCTCAGTAGCAACCGTAGGTTACCTCCTCCGAGGGATTCTCGATCATCCGATATAGACATCTTGATTTAGTTTGAATTGTTATTTTGTGATGTTTGTGATTAAATTTTGAGTTATTTTATATGTTGAATGTTGTGGAGGTGATTTTTATCTTGGTTGATTTTAGTTCTGGTTTTGGTTTTACAGTTACCCTAACAGTTTTGGTTTTCATGTAGGGTGACATCGTTGTTTAACATGCAAGCTCAAGACAAGAAGTACAGGAAGGTAAATGCATTAATGTAAAAGAGTATCTAGCGAGTCTTCTCGTTCCACCACCTGAAAGGTTAGTACTTGCAAAGCTTGTATAGTATTGCAAGAAAGTTTAAGTTGTAAGAGTAGATGAAGGTTTAGTTTCCAAACCCCAAGTTATGACTGTTGAATCTTGGAAGATCCTAGTGGATAATTTTAGAACAAAATATGACAAGTACAATTTGCCCTTCATAATATCTAATATATTTCAAAATGTTCAAGGCCTGACCCTAGATCATTTTGAATATCTCTTGAAATATACAGATTTCATTTTGATCTTGTCATAATGTTCCAATAATCATCCGAGGTTGAAGTGTGACTACCTCATTGCCCAGTGAAACTTAACAATTTAATTAACCCAAGGATAGTGTACTCGATCAACCAATTGACGTTTCATTTAAGAGTTATGTGTGTGGGTGCCCTTAAGACGTGTGAGTCATTTGAGATTGTGGTGCCCGGAGTTAAGGTCATGCTTATAGTACTTAAAAGATTTTAATCACCAATCATATCATTTTCTAAATCTAACCAATTGTGTTTAGAAATGTAGCCTAGGTCACTAATAAGCCTTTAACAATCATAGTGAGTGAAATTGTGGTTTTCAAAGTTTTGCTTTAAGTGTCATATATCCTTATTAAAGGATCAAATCATCCTCAACTTTGGGCCAAAGAAGAGTAAATTATCATCTTCCTAGCTTAAGCCCATCATTTAAGAACCATTTGATCTTTAATTGACTTCCAAGTCATGAAGATTAGGAGAATTATGCTTTTAGTTGATGTTGTGCAAGGGTGTTGAATGGGTTTCTACCTTTTAACCCCATTGTATTTCAATCATCCAAACATGCTTATTAAGTCAAAATTACCCATTTTTCCTTTGATAATTCTAAATTTTTTATTAAGGCACCAAAGTCTTAAAATTACCACTTTGCCTTTGGGGCACTTCACCTCATAACACTTTAAATAAATCTGTAAAAGCGTACCTGTTATCTTCTCGATGCTCCCGCTGAAATGTTAAAACTTGCAACATATATATAATTTTGCAGGAAATTTAAATAAATTGCGAGACCAAGAAGACCAAATGAAGGTGTAGCTACAAAACCCCAGGTCATGACTTAATGAGACCTTAAAGGTTTTAATGGATGATTTTCTGGAACAAAGTATAATAAGTCCAATTGTCCTTCAGGATATCCAAAAAAGGTCATAAAAGCGTTTGGGGAACAATCCCTAACAACCTTTAAATCCTTTTGAAATATTTCAAGTTCATTTAAGCCTTTTGTATTGTTCAATTAATCATCTCAAATTTTAAATTTAGTTTCAATGAATTGATATATCCTACGCTCAATGAATTTGATATTTTAATTATCTCATGAGAAGGTTACTTCAAATATTCACTTGATATTTTACTTAAGAGTTATGTAAGTGGATGCCCCTAAAGCAAACTTCAGTCATTAAAGACCCTATACCCACCACTAAAAAGGAGCTTGTAGTGTTTTTAAAATGTTAATTATCAGTTATATTATTTTTTTTAAACCTCATTAAATAAGTTCAAATATCAAGTCTTGCTTAGTACTAAGCCCTTAATAATTTTCACAGGTAAATTTACAATTATCAAAATATTTAATTTAAGTGTAATATATTCTTATCAAAGGATCATGATATCACTAATTAGGGGCTTCAAATGAGTGAATTATTATCTTCCTAATTCAAGCCCACTACTTTAGTATCATCCGATTAGATCGACTTCCAAGTTATGAAATTACAGTTATACCCTTATCATGAAAAAGGTGGCAAATTGGTTTCTAATTTTTAACCCATTATATTTCAAACATAAAAAAAAATTCATTATGCTCAAAATTACCCATTTACCCCTTTGGTTAACCCTAAATTTTAATTAAGGCATCAAAATCTGAAATTACTAATTTGCCCCCATGACTCTTCACTTCATAACTCATCAAATATAACTCAAATGACTTTGAAATTTATATGATACCCCACTCATGTGTAAATTAAAGTATAAGAGGAGAAAATATGTTTTTTCTTTATCTAATTTTTGTAATTATTTTTTACTCAGAAAATGGGGTTTCCAATATTAATTTATTTAACTAATCAAAGTAATGTTTTTTTTTTTTTTGGCCAAGAGAAAATTATTGGAGGTTCACCTTTGTTAGATGACCACTTGGAAAAAATTTCATGATTTTTAAAATTTTTTTTAATCATTATAATTATTTATATATTTTAGTGATTTAATTAAATAGAAAATACGTTTAATTTTAACAATTACATTTCATAATTTTATTAAATTTCTCTAAGTCCAAAGAACTAAGAGAAACAAAATTTTCATTTTTTGCAAATTTAATTTTATTTTTAATAATTATTTTAATGGAAAATTAGAGAAAATATATTTTTTGACATTTAAAAATTCATAACTAAACTGACCAGGGAACAATTAGAAATAATTTTAGGCATTTTCATATTTTTGAAAATTTAAATAATTTTTTAATTATTTTTAATTGAAAATACGACTAAAAAATGAACTACTTATTTTAAAATTTATTTTATTTTTCCTATGTGCCACTGATCACAAGAAACTTAGAAAACCCTTTTCATAATTTTCCTAATTATTATTAATTTATTAAAATTATTTGAATGCCAAAACACCATTTTTATTTAGAAAATAGACTTTAGTGCTTAAACTAAATCAAATAAATTTTAATTTTTTACAGTGAGTTAGAATGATTATGATTTGCAGTGTGGAATGATTTTTTTTATTAATTTTTGCATAAGATTTTATCTACTTTAATTTTAGTTCGTTTTTAGGGTTTGATTAACTATAGTAATCTACATAAGTATTCAAACTTAGTTTACATTTTTCCAAGAGCCCTCTAACCACAGGTAATCTACCAAACATCTCTATTTTATTTTATATAGTTATTTTAAGCAAACAAATTAATATTTTATTTTATATAGTTATTTTAAGCAAATAGAGCCATCTGAGCTTGAAAATTAGGGTTTCAAGGATAGAGATGCTCTCTAACCTTGGAAAAAATCAGAGAACATCTCTATTAACATGAGAAATCAACCAAAAATTTCAAGTCATGGTGAATATTGTTTACTGAATTAGAATTAAAATAGTCCAGAGAATATTTAATTAGTTAAAAAATCAAAGACACATCAAATAAAATTTATTTTTATTCTACATTTTTCTCCTCTGTTCACTGAACAATAAGGTATTTTTATTTTATTTTTAGGTTTTTCATAAGAAAATATATGGATTTTCTAAGTTCTAGAATTAAAATAAAGAAAAAATCCCTTAATTTTCTACTTATCTGAGTTAGTCGTCGTGTCATCCTACGGCGCTTCGAAACCCCTCGTGTCGTCATGCTACTGGATGCCACTATTTAACTTAGCTACTACACATCTGCACTTTATCATTCCATCCTTTGTCCGACGCAATCCTGGCCTTCCATTTGATACACGCGGAAACGAACTACATCTGTTCATCGTCCTCAATCATCCTAACCCGAGAACCGTCCACACTAAAGCGCTTCGATCTCTCTTGATACTCAACCAAATTACTCACGGTTTGTTCCTATACCTTCATCTAGCGAGACGAACATATCTATATGGTTACAAGTGCATGAAATACAAGTTCTTTTGACAATTGAGGAAACTAAAGAAATTTTTAGGGTTTTTGAAATATACATTTGCCCAAAAGGTGCAACCTTGATTGGGTGCTTGTGGAAGCTTCAGTGGAGTCCAAAGAACCTCCTCAAAGTGTTAGTTTACTCTAGTGTAAGCTTCAAGTATGATTTCAATTGAAGGGTGGTGCGGCCTTGGTCTAGAGATGGGTTAGAGGGCTCAATAGAGGGGGCTTTCGATGAAGAGCTTCCTCGTTTGGTCTGAGGAAGCTTTAGGGTGGCTTAATTTGGAGTTTTGGGGGGCGGAGTTCGGTGGAGTGCCAGAAAAGCCCTGGATTTTGTGTTCAAAATTGAGCTCAGGCAGGCGCAGAGAGGAGCTGAAGATGGTTGGCTTATGCTAAGGAAATTCAAGAGAAGCTATAGAGAGATTTTAACAAAGTTTCCCTAAGAAATTGAGCACTCTTGAGAGTTTGCAAAAAAATGGGGTTCTTATAGCCATGCCCAAAGGGAGGGCCTCAGGCTTTGATTGGTTGGTGCAAGAAGGATGAGGTGGAGGGCCGAGCAGTGCAAGCATCCAATGGAAAACTGACACATTGGATGGGTTCAATTTTGGGTTTAAAGAGAGGAGGGTCCCCTCGAATTTGAGCTTTCAAGTGACTAGGGTGGCTTGCCAGAGGTATGGTGGTGGCTAGCTGGTTCAGGGAGGGCCAGTGATGTGATGTTTTAATTGTGATTACATTGGAGGTTTGATGGATGATTACATGGGGGGAAAAGTTTAGCTCAAATGGAGGAGCAAATCTTCTTAATTTGGAGGACTCTTGGTCCATGGCTTAATTTTTGGGTCTTGGGTGATTTGATTAGCATCCTAGGTGGCTAACCAAGGCAGGAGAGGGTTAAGGGGTTAAGGTTGGTTAATGGAGGGTTAAGGTTGGTTAATGCAAAGGATTTAAGTCAATTTGAGGGTATTGGTTTGAACTTTGGGTTGCAATTTGGGCCAAGTGATTGATCAAATTGATGGGGATGATTGCCATGAGAAGTTTGGAAATGGAATTGAGTGATTTTGAATTGTTTAGGAAGGTCAATTTGGCGGAATTTGGTCATATGGCTAATTTTGGAGCATTTGGTTTATACTTGGGTTTAGAATAAGCTAGGGTTAGGGTTTTGGTCATTTGATGGTTCAAATTGGTCTAAACGATTGTCATGAAGAGTTTAATTGAGTGGAAATTATGGGGTTATGAGGTTCAATTTGTGGAAATTTGAACTTTGTGGCAAAATTGGGGATTTTGGCTTTAGTTGGATTTTGGCGAGCTTTGAGTTCAAATTTGCTTCAATTGATTGTTCAAACTGATTTGGGGATGTGTTATGAAAAATTTTGAATTCAAATTTGGGGAAATTGACTTGACCATGAGGTTCAATTTGTGGGAATTTAAGAGTATGGCTAAATTGGGGGTTCTCGATTAGGCTTTCAATTAGGCTAGAAATTGGATTCAATTGGGCTTGGATTTGGTTTCAATTGGGATTTGGGATGATGAATTTGAGTTTGGAATGAAATTGGGTGAGATTGAAGTCAATTTGGTGGAAATTGGGAGTAATTTGGGCAATTTATTCATTTAGGGGTAATTTGGGGATTTTGGTCAAAAGAGGTAAATTTGGTCAAATTGAGCTCAATGGAGTGGTTCAAATTAATTCTGGGTACATTTGGAGTGATTTTAGAGATTTTGAGAATTTTAGAAATTTTGGGGTTTGAAGAGTATTTTGGTAATTTTGGGGATTTGGGGGGTATTTTGGGAATTTAAGAAAATTTGAGGTATTTTGGTCAATTTGAGTGAATTGGAATGGTTCAAAATGAATTTTGAAGAGATTTTGAGAATTTGGGTAATTTTTGGGATTTTTGAAAAATTTAGGGTTTAGGGACAATTTGGTAATTTGGTGAAGTTGGAGCCAAGAAGGGTCAACATTGGGAATTTGGTAAAACTGGAATTGATTAAGAATGTTAACCATGGGTCACCCTATTTGAGCCATGAGACCAGGGGAACACCCATTATGGATCCTCCATGTGTTGGTTTAGCCAAAGCCTAGCCCAAGGCTAATCGTTTAGGGGACGCGTTTTCAATAGAGTAAGGGATCAACTAAGGCATGTTTGGCTAAGGATTTAGGTTGTGAGTGAAAGTACAAGTGTGTGTGTGCAAGACTGACCAAGACAAGACTGACCAAGACCCACATCACCCAGGGCTAACCCTAAGACCAAACAGACCTATGGGGACTCAACTTCAGCTCGTTCATATTGGTCCTGCTTGCTAGTGTTAAAGGTTAGAACTAACATGTGAAACTTCAAGATGAGCAAAGAAGAGTTTAGAATTTCTATTGGTGAGAGTGCCATCACTAGTCCTCTAGGAGTAGTCAACAGGAAAGTCCTATGGCTAGATCCCAGGCTTCTAAAGAAGAAACACTATACCTCAACCAAAAGTGAGGTCAACAGAGAAAAAGTAAAGAACCCTAATTTTTTATCACCTATTTTAGTCGAGCCCGTTGAAGGAACGAGTTCTTACTGCCCCCCTTATAAAACGACTCACGAAGTAGAGATATTTGAAATGACATAAAAATGAGCGTAAGATGGGCTACGGTTTTCAAATATCATCCAAGATAGACATATTTGAAATATTTTTTATCCTTTTAAGAAATTTATAATACTTAAAAATAATTTAGAAATTACTTACTTCCTTACACCAATTTTATCAATTTTTAAGGGATATAAAATGCAGCCAAATACTGATTCAGATCATGTAGTTTCGGCTATGAATTTAGCTTGAAGATTATTAATCGCTCGAAAAATGACTTATAACGATTTCGAATTGAAAAAAATTAGCCAAATTACGCCACAAAATTTTGAATTGAATTTTTTTGAGCCATCAACAGCCTCTTTATGTTAGATTTATGTTTTAGCTCGAATCTCGCACAAAATTTTTTTTAAATTTTGATGGAGATCAAAATCGGATCGAATGTCGAAATAAACGAGTCAATATCTAGCCAATTTGGAACGCTCTTATGCGGCTTAAATCGGATGATTAACCGCCCTACCTGCATCTCGAGTTGCTAGGGTTTCTTTCATCCCGCAACCGCTGCAGACGGCATGAAGCTCAACCCTAGGGTTTCGAGCTCCCGGCGCAAGTGCCGCAAGGCCCATTTTACGGCGCCATCCAGTGTGCGGCGAAAGCTCATGAGCGCTCCCCTGTCTTTGGATCTTCGCGGGAAGCACAGCGTGCGGTCGATGCCGGTGAGGAAAGACGACGAGGTGCAGGTGGTGCGCGGCACCTTCAAGGGCCGGGAGGGCAAGATCGTCCAGGTGTACCGGAAGAAATGGGTCGTCCACATCGAACGCATCACCCGAGAGAAGGTGAACGGATCCACTGTTAACGTTGGCATCGACCCTTCCAAGGTTGTCATCACCAAGCTCAAGCTCGACAAGGACCGGAAGTCTCTCCTGGACCGCAAAGCTCGTGGGCGCTCCACCGACAAGGCCAAGGGCAAGTTCTCCGCTGAGGAGGTGGCCGCCGGCTCTGCTCCCTCCCTCCAGGAGATTGATTGATATTTCCCGAATGTTACAGACCTTCGGTGATATTCTATTACGTTTTTTGTTTTAGTTTTACTTCCACTTCAGCAAAGTTGGATTTAGAAATTTTTAATTTTGCTCCCTAAAATTTATAAATTTCTATTCTTCTGTTGTTATTTCAAGTCCTTCGATTGTGGATTTTGTGCATGGGTACTATGTTATAAATTTCTTTCTTGAAATGTTTTTTTCTGCTTTATATTAACACTGGTGCCGTATATCAACATACTGGAAGTGTAGCTATTGAGAACTTTAGAAAGGTGGTATTTTGATGTTGAGAGAATTGGGCGGCATTTAGATAACAGCTTTCTTGGTTGTCAATATGCAGCAATTTTAGAAATAAGGGATGGTGGATTATTTGCTTAGCAACTTTTTTGATCCAAGAAAGAGGAATTGCTAAATTGTAAAAACCCTCCTGCGATTTGTTCAATTTCTATTTGGCTTGTACGTGACCTCTTTTGTTTGGAATAAGGGTTAGTATGTTAATTATTAAGGCCACATAGTATAATTACTCCATGTTAAGGAGCTGTAAATTAGAAAGAGGAATGATTTGTTAGATTGCTTAAAAATTAAATATGTTTAAGATATCATTTGGTTGGTTTAGGAGGTGGACGACACATTTACAACGCCATTCACTGCTTTCAGCACTGTTGCGATAGTTGCTAGTATTTACTAATTTCTTGTCTTATTAATAAAGACGAATCAACAAGGATTAATTTTTTGGTTGCCATCTTGCCTTTTTTTAGGTTTATGTAATTATCATTATATTGGCAGTGTTATATAATTTTTTAGATTGTTTGATTAAAAATGAAAGGCATAATTGACCTTTGATTTTTTCTGTTGCCCTCTATTGATGAGAACTCATAGACATCAAAAGAAAAAAAATAAATTTGGGCTACATAGGAACCCTGGCTATTTGTAACAATTTTATTACTTTCTCTCATCAGGAAAGTTGTCTATGAATAAAAAATTATTACTATCTTCATTATCTTGTTAATAATTTCACATTATCCTCTTTTATTGATCACATTAATGAAATAAAATTATGTTAAACAGCTGGACCACTTGAGTGAAAACACATGATATCTTACATGAGATTTTCAACTTTCTCCGTTTTGTTCCACACATCAAAATTGGCTTCAAGTGTGATAGCTTAATATAACAATTAATATAATAATTGATTGGAAAATAAAATAGCACCAGTAGGTTAACAACATAAATTTTTACTGGGAGCTATTTTCAATTCATGAGTCACGTCAATCATCATCTTTTCCAATCAACATTTTCAATCATGTATCACAAGCACAATACTTCATAAATGAGTACTATATTAATTTATGAATAAATTTTTTTCAAGTCATTCAGGGTCCAACTTAAATACCTCGTATTTTCAATTCTCGAGTCATGTCAATCATCCTCTTTTCAAATCAACAATTTCAATTATGTATCATAAGCACGATACTTTATAAATTATTACTATGTTACTTTATGAATAAATTTATTTGGCAGAAGTCATTCAAGGTCCGCAACTTAAATACTCCCCCAGGATTAAGCAAAATAAACTAGTATCCAACAAATGAATAAAATACTTGATTCATTGAAATAAAAAGCATTATGAATGCAGCCCTAGCAAGTAGTCCCTGCTATTACCATGATCTTTAATCAATTTGACAGACCATTCTTATGGACATGGGATATGTAATCTTGATCTTAGTTCTCACATACATAAATGACTAAGCACTTTACGTCAATATGTTTGAAACGGCTTTTATTTTTATTATTCCTAGAAAATAACTCATAATTGAATTATCAAAATACATCTTCAGTGTTATTGCTATAGAATAAACAATTTTCAAACCTAAGTCCAATTTCTTAACCATGATGGTCTTTGAAATTGCTGTAAGAATTTCTACCTCCATGTTAGACAGCAATTATCACTTATTTAGTACTTCTCACCTTCAGCAAAAAATGAAAAAGTCACTTTCAAATTTCCTTGTGTCTATGCAGCTACCACAAGCTGGGTTGGAATAGTCAGTCTTTATTTTGAATGTAAGCTTTTAATCCTTAGTTTCTTGTCAATAACTCATTTCTATTTTACAACTTTCTAATGTTTCATTTAAGTATCACTTTTATATTTTCCTATTATATCCAACACATATGCTATGGTCTAGTGCAGTGCATGCATCAAAATGCGTATAAAGGAAGCCTAAGTTATGGACATCATTTGTTCTCATTCCAAATCATTTTGTGGACATTTACTTTGATTGAATTTGTCCCCTTTAATAATTGGTACTATAGTAGGCCCACAATTTTTTTTTGAATCTTTTCCAGAACTTTTACAATGTAGGCTTTCGTAGAAAATCCTAATACCCTTTGGATACCTATATGAATCGGTCTCAGTCTTCTATGCAATGGCATAAAGAGCCTCATTGAAAGTCTTAATGTCAAATTTGCTTAATAAAATCATTATATTTGCGCAACAAACATCATTTACAACTTTTAAGTAAAATATCATCTACATATAAAACCATCCTATTTATCTTAGGGTATACTCATGGCTTGATGATATTTTTATTAAAGCAACTATGAAGCTTTAAGTATCATTAAAAGGAAGCTTGTTTTATTTCACATATTGATTTATTTCTTTAATTTGCTAACCCAGTGAACAATCTCGTCGTCATTGAATTCTTAGACTATTTCATGTACAACCTTCTTCAAGATTAATTCAAGAATATCATTTTCACATCCATTTGTTGTAGATCCGTGTCAAAATTGAGTTACTAATGTCATAATTATTTTAATAGAATGTTTTTTAGCAATTAGAGAGAATGTTTCATGATAATTGACGCTTTTCATTTGAGTGAAATCCTCAGCTACAAGTCTGTCCTTACATTATTTTGCATTAGCAGTCTATGGCTGCATGACCAATTAGTAATTTATCTAAATTCTAAACTTTTCTTTTTTCAGCTGTAGAGTTCATCTCTTCCTTCATGCCGTCATATCAACACAGTTTTTCCCTTTCATGTTGTGGGTAAACAAACTTTTGAATGATATTCTTATATACTCATTATTTTTTGAAGTGTTCATTTGGTGATAAATTATTTTTTCCTTTTAAAGGAGATAATTCAACAATTTTATGTTCATGAAGTTTAATGTTTCTAGGAATTCCACTTCTAATCAATTTAGGATCTTTAGAAATGGGGATTTCAAGATTCAACAATTCTTTTTTCTTGCGATGAACCATAAGTTTTATAAATTCTGGAGTTTTAAGATAGGATATGGCCCAACACTAATTGTTCTTGGGTCCAGTTCTTACAAATCACCATTAACTAGAACTTCATCCCCAAATTGAATTCATATTAAAAATGTTATAATCTACACCATCAAACTTGTATGCTATGGCCAACAAAAGTACCAATGGTAAATGAATAAAAATATAGATGAACTAAAAAGCCAGACGTACTGGACTTGTAACATAAATCAAATTTCTTGAAAATGATGGTGTAAAAAGTGTTTCAAGCTTTAGGTGAAAATAATGTTCAAGAAATAATGTAATTTTTCTTACAGCCTTGCCTTTTGAACGCATACCATTTTTTTGAATAGATGATATGTTCATTTTCTTCTGATTTCCTTTGATTTAGAAAACCTGCATGACATTGGCGATGCAAATAGTACCAAAATCAATCCATGCTTTCTATTTAGGAACATCAACAAAATGAGATTCACGACATAGCAAAACTAGTACATTTTAAAGGATAAAATATTACTGTCTGGAGACCGGATGTAAAATTATATTCTAACGTCAATACTAGATTGACAAGTGTGTGATATATATTATATATATAAATTCAGAAGTAACAGCGAAGCTTGAATCGACTTGGCTAAAGTTATGTATGCGGTATAAATTTAAAAACAAATACATAAAAGTTTTAGGGTATATGTCTAAATATTTTTTTGTTGCCCAAATTAAAGAAAAAAAAAAGATTAAAACCTGAGAAGGAAGTATTAACGATGGAGAATAAACAAAGTGCTAACCTGTATCATTTGAAGCTCATATATGCGTCTGCTTCCGCTGATGATGTTAGATATGTTTCTAACACATTTTTGTTAATGTACGTAATTTCTAAAACTGTTTAGCATTTTCTAAACTGTAAGTATAATCTACTTTTTTTTATAAGAATCATTTGATTTTTGTTTCTTTGTAAGAAATGTAGGCGTATAACTATATTTTTACACATTCCATTGGTTAGAATTGCTGAATTGTGTTTTAAGAAGCTATTTTTTATTTATAGTGATTTGTCTCATATACCCTTCAACATTTCATGAAGTGCAGCCATATTGTACTAGTGTATTACTGCTGTTCTTGGTTAGTACACCATGTGTTTACTCACTGCATTATTTAATAAAATATTTTAAATATTTATTTAATAGCTGCTTATATAAGAATTGCTGAATTTTATTTTAAGACTCTTTCATCATTTTGAAGTGATTAATGTATGTATTAATCATTATTTTATGGAATACAACTATATTGTAATTGTTGTACTCCTGTATTTCTTGAATATAGCATCATTGTGCTCCATGTTTTTACTCAATGAACTAGAATTCCAAATTTTTTCTTCTCAAATGGTTGTCGTTGTGATTGTTGTACGCTTATAATAATTTTTTAAAAGGCATAAACATATAAATGTCCAGGTCTTGGTCACAACTTGTATACAATGATGCAATTGCGATGAATTCTGAATCAATTATAGAAAAGTTCTTTAGTACTGTTTTTCATGATGAAAAGAAGAGATTATTTATAATGTAGTTATGCACATTCATGCGTATTTGATATTCAAAAGGATCATGACAATTGCTGGCCAAACAAAAGTAATATAACATGAAAAGATTTTTTTGTGCTCAAAAGTAGTCTTAGAAATCAAACATTAAGACTGGTTGTCCTGTAATTATTATATTTTTCATCGAATTTGAGGGTATTTGGATTTTTAATAAATTTATAAAATTCACAACCATTCATTAGCAAAATCAACTGATCAACATATATTGAGATCACACCAGGACATCAATGAAGACAACACAAAATAACTGTGTTGTAGGCGATGAAAAACAAAAATTAGATTGACTAATGCATTCATCTAGTTGAAGAAGTATGAGGATTTGAGAATGTGAGATTTAAAAAAAATGTATTTGATTATATCCATAGAGAAAAGAGCAAGAATTGAGAATAGAAATAATAATTCTCTAATACACATATTCAAGAGGAGACACAATAAAATATGTTTGTCTGAAGTGTCGAATTTGATCAGTCAATAGTTTGAATAAATTTTTTTGGAGTGATGATATGACAAGGGTTGACTATGATTATTTTAGAGATTTCATAATTTTTTGTGCAAGTTATCATTTAAAAAGCATAATTTAATTTGTGAACATTTTATTTATGTTAGTCATCTTTAAAAAAATGTTTTTTTTTGGAGTTGTTTTTTATCAAAAGAGACAATTGAGTCATTCCCTTGATTAATCAAAACATCCATTCACATAACATCCGTCAATAATATTCACCAATCAAGATCTAACAAAGACGAAAGCTATAGAAACTGCATTATCTCATACTCAACATATATTATATAAATGGCATATCTTTAAGAAGGTTCAATCGAAAGTGCTTTGCTTAAATAGCAATAAGATAGTACATAAATTTTTTTAAACGTGCACGGGTGAATGTGATTCAGAACAGGATTTTGGGCAAGTATGATTTGAGATGATATAAATATAAAATCTTCACGGTCATTCTTGGATGAATGAGCTATATATAATTAAAAGAAAGTAATTAATAACAATTTGTAAAGATTCTTTCTACATGGAATTTTTATCTACACAACGTGGAATGCCATCAAATCTAAGGCTACAAGCTATGTTTCTAATTTTTTTCTTTCATATGATAATGTTATGGATGCATGAAGGCAAAATGATCAGGATGAGGATTTTAAGTGTAATTAGTCTGGAACTGTTCCCATTGTTAAAAACATCTATATATTGAGCAAACTATTGTATTTTTTTAAGGAAGTTATATATTGAAGAAAAATTTTTGCATGAGATTGGTGGCCTAACTGTTGAATTTTTTTTATAATAGTTATGCATATTTAATAATTAGAAACTTTGAGTATAAAAAATATTCTAAGATTTGGATAGTTTATTTTGACAAAATCAGTTCCAATATACGACGTCGTTGGAAGTTTGAGATAATGTGATTATTTTATGCCCACCGTATCAAAGTTTTATGCCAACAAAATGTTGGGAGCATTTCAGAAAAGTATCTCCTAATGAGGCGGTCTTTTAGAGCAAAGAGAAATATATAAATTAGCAGTGCTTACAGAAAAATAGTTACAAGCGTATAATTTTTCTTCCTTTTGTGGCATATTTTGAAATCATATCAATATATATACATATCGAATAAGTTGTAAATAACAGGTTAATGAAGAGGCTGAACATAATGTGATACTCATTGAAGAAGTTATTAGATGATATGAAACTATTACTTGGGAGGAATTTCTCTTCCATTCACAAAACATGTTAGGAGAAGAAGATTGTTGAAAAAAACCTTGATTGCAGTATTGAACTAGAAGACCCAGCCAATATACGACTAAAAGATATTTCTAATGCAAGATTGAAAGGTCATTGAGAGAGGGTGAAGACATCTAATATTAATTTTTATATTTGTTATAATTTACTTAAAAGATTATTTTGATTTTTCCTCATTCATTATTATTTTGTCAAAAAATGATAATTCCTTAATAGTTGAAGAGCATGCAGAGCCATCTATAAAGATCCCTTCATCTACTATTCTGGCGTGTATAACATATGTATTAATGGTACACCAGATTGTTGATGGACATTCTCGAGGGGGGAATTTATGAATGTTTTAATGAAGAAATACGATTGAACAACATAATTGTACTGATGAACCCCATGCAAAACTGAAGAAATGGACAACTTCCATTGCAAACGTCTAAAACAAGATTCATATATTTTCATTTATAAAAAGAAATAATTCAGAGCATAGTCATGTTATATTGAAGAAATACAAGAATTCAACTAGTACAACATGGTTATACTTAAGAATATGTTTAATAATACCATGTTCAGTATTGTGGTCTTGACATGGTACTTCAAGAACTCATAAACTTCAACGAATTTGGTTGAAGCTCCTCCAATCCCTGGGGACTAATATGGGGCTTGGAAGGGGGGCCAGTTGAACCAACCTCTGCCCAGTCCAAACTTGCTGGACTGGTCGGACAACAGAAAGGGCAGGACTTGCCGCCCAAATATTCCCTATTTCCTTTTTTGTTTCCCTTCTATTCCCCTTTCTTTTTCCATTACTCTCATTTTCTATTTCTTGCCTATTCTATGCCTTGCTTTTCTATTTTCTTTATTATTCTAATCATGACCTATTCTACTTACTAATTTCACTTATAAATAGATGGTGTTGCTTAGTTTAGTTGTTATTGATTTTTTTATGAATTCAGAGTCCACCATCGGTGTTCCTTCCCTTTCAAGGGCTGTATCTGGCAACGAGAAGGTGTTGTAGCTTTTAACTCATCTGAGGTGGTGACTATCTCTATGGTTCCCCCACACTTCTGCGTTCATTTACTCCGTCCAACACATCTAGACCATCACATATCACTTGCCCATGTTTCCATAAGTGTCGTAACTCCATTTGGTTAAAGATGCATCACTATAGTTCTAAAAGCCTTCTTTCCATGAGGGGTTAGTCAACACTGGAGCTGTCATTAAATTCATCTTCAACTTCTAGAAAGCTTCCTCACAACAATCTATCCATTCCAATTTTGTCGCCTTCTGAGTTAGTCTAGACAAAGTCATTTCCTTTTGAGAAAACTCCTCAACGAATATCCTTGAATAAACTACCAAATCTAAGAAACTCTGAGTTTCTGTAATAGTTGTTAGTTTAAGCCAATCAACTATTGTTTAGGTTTGTTCTGGTTCACTGTAATGCCTTCCCTACTATTAATATGCCCCAAATATATTATTCTCCTCAACCATATTTCACACTTTGACAACTTAGCATACAACTGGTTCCCCTTCAGTGTCTGCAAAAGAGTGTGACGATGATCTATGTGACGAATCTCATCACTGAAATAGATTTGAATGTCATCATTGAAGGTTATTACAAATTTTCCTTGAAATGGTTTAAGGTTTTTTTTTATTAGTCCATAAAGATAACAAGTGCATTTGATAACCTAAAAGACTTTACCACAAACTCATAATGCTCGTATATTGTGTTGAAAGTTGTCTTTGCTATGTCAACTTCCTTAATTCTCAACTAAAGATAACTTGAGTTCAAATCAATTTTGGAAAACAAGGAAGCCCATTCCAACGATCAAAATTATCATTAATCCTTAGCAGAAGATTCTTGTTCTTGACCGTGAGCTTGTTTAATCCTCGATATTCAACAAGTAATAATACTCGGAACCAACTAAAGAATTGAATTATAGATTCGATTTGAATTCAATTTGAGGTAATTTTTATTTTGAATTTCAAGATTTTGGAGTTTGATTTGAATTTTTAAATTATTTGAATTTCTTAAAGAATTTTTGTTAAAGATCATAATTAGAGAATGCCTAAGGAAGGTTTAAAGATTGATCGAAATGGAAGTGTGGCTAATAGTTTCCCTTAAAAAATTTCTTAAATTCATTGAAAGTGGAGAGTGATTAGTTTAAGTCAAAAAGCTCGGGGACTCACATATGACTTAAAGCTAATCGAATGATCAGAGTCATGATAAAATGGACGTGGACTCATATTTACCACTAAATCTGATGGAGAAAAGGATTATTTACCACATTTAAGTTATCTCATACCAAATCAAAGAAATATTAATTAATTGCCAAAGCAAAAAATCTTAAATCCATTTAAGGGAGACATCTACTTTGCAAATTAATCAGGGTGATCAAAACTATGGTAAACAACATAGGGACTCACATTTACGTCTAAGTTTGATTGAGAAACAGATGTCTTACTCCTTTTAAGGTGGTCTCATACCAAATCTCAAGAAAAAGATTTATATTTTCCTAAGGATTACAAAATGCTAATTGACTCACATCCAACCTAAGAGAAACAGAGGAGACTAGGTCAAGAAGAAATGCCAAGGCACTCAAATCCAACTTGAGATCTAGCTAGAAATATCAGGCTAGGAAGGAATGTCAAGGGATTCACATCTAACCTACGTGTTGATTGAGGAGATTATGTCTTAATCCATTTAAGAGGGTCTTATACATTCCTTAAGAGAGATCTGTCAAATTGGGAAAAGAATGCCATGAACTCAATACTAACCTAAGATGTGAACAGAGAGATCAGATTGGGAAGGAATACCAAGGGACCCATATCCAACCACCCAAAAGAAGTTTGAGGAAGATATACATGTTTTCCTAGGTATTACGAAATGCTAATGGACTTACATCCAATCTAATGGAAACATGGTGACTAGATTAGGAAGGAATGTTATGGGATTCACATCCAACTTGATACTTGTCAAGGAGAGGATAACTTAATCCATTGAAGGGCGTCGTACACCTTCTTCAAAGAAATCTATCACATTGGGAAAGAATGCAATATAACTCACATCTAAATCAAGCGGTTGACAAAATATGAAATTGGAATGGAATGCCAAGGAACTCACATCCAACTCAAAAGCTAAAAAAAAGAAGATATACAAGTTTTCTTATGAATTACGGAATGCCAAGGGACTCACATTAAACCTAAGAGATACATGGTGATTATACCAGGAAACAACGCTAAAGGACTCACATCCAACTTGATACTAGCTAGGGAGAAAATGCAAATGGTGGAAAGGAATGTATAAAGGTGATGCAATTCTATAAAATAGTACCATCCAAATCTCTTCTACACAGAAAGAAAATCTAAAAGTTAATATGGAAGGAAACTCTAAGCTTGCGAAAGAAAACTGACAGTAGTAATAGGCCAAGAAAATTCAACCTACACTAAGTTAGAGGAAAAGTTGAATTTTTGAAATTAGCTTTTTCTTGTTTGTTTTTAGTTCATTGAATTTGATTTGTTTTCTTTTTATTTATTTCATTTGTTTGTTTATTTTGTTTTTATTTTTTGGATTTATTTGGATTGTTTATTTTTGTTTTATTTCATTTCTTTTGTTTATTTTGTTATTTGTTATTTTTTTTTTGTTTTCTTTTGATTTAATTTTTTTATTTGTTTTGCTTTATTTTATTTTATTTATTTGTGTTATTCTTTTGTTCATCAACTCCCTTTTTTTTATACTTGGGTGGACCCAGTTAGTTGGCATTTGCAATCAATCACGTAAATTTACATGCACGACAGTTAGAAGCAATTATAGATTATCAATCTTCTAATGAATTTTGAAAACTGCTCTTTATTAATCTCTTCAAAATAATGAATACATAATCATATAACTAGTATATAGAAATAACATAAAACATTTCTATAATAGTCCGTCAAAAAGAATAATCATATGATCCATATCCATCCATCTATAACACCCTGTATCATGAAACACTATGCATCACCTCTATGTATCACCATAATGTGTATCGACTATCAACTGTATGTACTCAGGTAGAACATAATCCTTTACAAAATCTACATCATCATTATTTAAGACAAATAGCGAAAATGTATCCTTGAGTGTATACTCTGGGAACTTATACTCCGGAGTGGCTGATCTACCTTAGCGGTGGTCATCTCTGATTATTGCTTCTCCTCCTGCTCATACATCTTATGCATGTGATGATTGTGATTTCTCTTCTATGTGCAAGTAAGACTGACTATTTTTGTTGTTGACTCTCTAGCTAA
The DNA here is from genome assembly GCF_001263595.1 of Phalaenopsis equestris. Lineage (NCBI taxonomy): Eukaryota > Viridiplantae > Streptophyta > Magnoliopsida > Asparagales > Orchidaceae > Phalaenopsis > Phalaenopsis equestris. The sequence continues at coordinate 96,142 of NW_018219004.1, forward strand.
ACCTCTATAAAAGCATTGACAAGTTCTCTAGCTCATGTCATAACCATCGACTTGACTTTTGCATGTTCAAATTCTGGTCGATTATCACCTCGACCTCTCCTTCTATGATTTTCTCCAATTTTCTCTTTTTCATAACCATTTTCTACTTATTAGTTTTGACTTCCAAAATGGCCTCAGATCGCAATTTTTTTCTCGACCAACCACAATATGAGGTGGCCCCTCATATGGCATCTTCACTTGGTCGAAATCCAAGTTAATACCGATCACAACTCCTTCTGCCTTCTGATAGTTGATACACCTACAATATATAGTGTTTTTAGACACATTTTAATACCTATTTTTGAGATATTGCACTTTAATGGAAGATATTTTTGTATTTTTCTTGCAGATACAAGTAAAAATAGAAAAAAAAACGCTTACATAAGTGAAAAAGGATCAAATTTTGAGCAAAATGGTGAAAAATTATGCAAAAGAGTTTTGGCGCCTAAGAGCTAGATCCGGCGCTTAAGCGCCGGTTAAACAGAGAAGGCCGCGCCTAAGTGCCGAGACCCCGCACTTAAGCGCCAGTGGGAGTTACTAGACGAGTAAAATCAATTTTCATGAATTTCAAAGAGGTTTTTGTGGCACCCATTGGCTTAATAGGTGGTTGTAACCACCATGGATGAAAATTATCATGATGGGATGCGTCTCTTCGACAAATACATCAAATTAAGACACATTTTGAAGAGATCCCAAGGTACCTCTTGGAAAACTATAAAAGAAAGAACAGAGGAATTAGAAAATTGATTTAGAAAAGAGTTCTGAAAATATTGACAAGCTTTGAAAGTTCTTCTTTGGGGAGTTTGTTCGGAGAGATTTCTAGGAACCACTTTTTATTTACTTTATCCTTTTTGTTATTTTGTTTTGAGTGATTGTAAAAGAGAAGAAATTCAAAGGAACTTCAAGTGTTTGATGGATGACTTGAGATAAGTTTTTATCTTTTTGTTTTAGACTACTTTTGGTTTTAATCGAGACTTGTTGTTTGTTTGACAATGATTTCTTCTTTTAAAAGAAAGTGTGGTTTTTTTTTCCATGGATTCTGAGTAATTTTCTTTATCTTTCTTTTTAAAATGATAAGTAATTAAGTTTTGGATGGAAGTTGGGGAGAGTATTGATCTTTAATGTGAAAGAAGTTGTGATGATTTAAAACTATGCACTTCATTTACTTCTTGATTTGACCAATCCAGATGTTAAAATTTGTTGTGAGAACATGTAAGAACCAAACTGGTATTGTCTCGGTCAACAATTGGAAAGAATCACATGAGGATTTATGAATGAGAATGTAGTTCATATGATTGAGCGCAAATAAATTTGAAAATATTCATTGATGGGTGTAGAGTTAGAGGACTTTAAAGTGATAGGTTAAAGCCTCCAACTTGGTTTATTGTTTTAGGTTCTGATACAAGAATGTTAGCTCCCAGGTGGAGGGAATCAAGGGAACTCTAGAGTGAGAGCTAGTATCTTCCCTGCCTAGCCGGTTTTCAGAACTATTCAAAATTTAAATTAGCTAATGTTCTTTATAGCATCTCTAATAAGGGTAAAGAATATTATTGCTCTTATTCAAAACAACACAATTTGCATACTTCCACAACAAAATTCCAATACTTATTAGTGATTCATGATAAGAAGAAAGATATTTTCATATTAAGTACTTTTCTTCTACAAAAACTTTAGTTATTTTTTTAAGTTTTTACTGTTTCGTTAAAATATCAAAAATACAAAAAATATTTAAATTTTAAATTCCTACAAAAATCATTTTTAGTTTAAGTAATTATCTTTTTAAAAGTATAAAAAGTTTATAAAAAGGGCATATTGCATAATCTTCTCTGTGGGTTCGATATTCAAGTCTAAATGAAAAAGTCCTATATTACTTGATAACGATATGTATACTTGCCCAATATCCCAATAAATATATATATAAATTAAAAAGTTAAATTCTTATTTTTCTTCAGGATCAAATTTTTGGTTGTGTTGCAAAATAAGGAAATATAAGTGAAAATACCATCAGAACTACTGCTATACTTTGCATAAGCAATAGGATCGGGGATCAAGTTTTTGGCGTTGATGCCGGAAAAAAAAAATTAAGTAAATTTCTATTTTTAGAAAGTCTTATTTACACTTTAAATATTGTATCTCATTTTGTATGTTTTATTTTATTTTATTTTATTTTATGTTAGTGTATGAGTAGTTCAGGTTTTGAAGGACAAGTGCCCTATGATTCTGAATTAGAAAGAACTACTAGAAAAATCAGAAAAACCAAAAAAAATATTAAAAATCTTGAAAAATCCAAAAAAAATTACAGAAATGACAAACCAAAATAATCAAAATGCTGAAATTCATCAAGAATTTAGACTATTAAGATTATTATGCCAACCCTACTGCAGATGAACTTCATTGTAGTTTTAAAAAACCTACTATAGTGGCTAAATTATTTTAGCTTAATCATTTCAGCTTAAACCTGCTATTTTTCAAATAGTATCAAATAATCAGTTTAGGGGATCACCAACTGAAGATCCAAATTTACATCTTACCAATTTTTTAGAATTGTGTGCTACATTTAAATATGATGGTGTTTCAGATGATGCCATAAGACTTAGGTTATTTCCTTTCTCACAGAGGGATAAAACTAAGATGTGGTTGAGTTCGTTAGCACCTGGATCTATCAGAACTTGGGGTGATTTAGCACAAAAATTTCTTGCTAAATATTTTCCACTATAAAAAACTGTGAAACTTGAAATGATATT
>NW_018219004.1:99569-100512 GCF_001263595.1 Phalaenopsis equestris
AACAGTAATACACAATTTAAGAATAAGAAGTTGTTTATATAAGAAGTGGTGTTACAAATTCCCTATATGGTAATAGTTGATAATACTTTAGTAATCCTGCATGATATGAAAATGGAAATTGCATGGGCAAATCGTAAGTTCATTAAGTAATAGATCCCAAGGAACGCTTTCTCGTAATACTGAATCAAATCCAAAAGACCAGAATAAAGAACAAGTTAAAGCCGTCCAACTTAGAAGCGAAAGAGAGTTGGAAGGTAGGGTTCAAAAAGAAATTGAACTAGAGAGATAAGAAATTGAAGAATAAAAAGAAGACACTCCAAAAGATTCTGAAAGACCTATTTCTCTGCCAAAAATTAATTTAGAAAAACCACCACCTTCAATTCCTCAGAGACTTCGACAACAGAAGTTGGATAAGCAATTTTCAAAATTTTTGGAAATATTTAAGAAGCTTACAATTAAAATTTCATTTGCTGAAGCCTTAGAGCAAATGCTAAGGCAAATGCTAAGCTATGTAAAGTTTATGAAGGAAATTCTCAACAGAAAAAGAAAGTTTGAAGATAATAAGACTGTTGCACTGTTGTACTTAATGAGGAGTGAAGTGCTATAATTCAAAAGAAACTTCCTGAAAAGCTTAAAGATCCTGGTAAATTTACAATTCCATATGAAATAAGAGACAAATTTTATGGGAAAGCATTATGTGATTTAGGTGCATGAATTTATTAGGTGCAAGCATTAACCTTATGCCATTATCAATATTTAAAAGATTGGGATTAGAAGAAATAACCCCTACTATCGTAACTCTACAGTTAGCAGAGCGTTCAATAACTTATCCTAAATGAGTTATAAAAGATGTCCTAGTGAAAGTGGATCAATTTATTTTTCCTGTTGATTTCATTGTGCTAAATATGGAGGAAGATAAAGAGATACCTATCATTTTGGGGAC
>NW_018219004.1:100880-102256 GCF_001263595.1 Phalaenopsis equestris
AATCAATCCTTCAATTTGTATGCATAGAATTAATCTGGAAGAAAACTGCAAACCCAGGGCTGATCCACAAAAGAGATTAAATCCTGTTATGAAAGAGGTTGTTAAGAAAGAAATTTTAAAGTGGTTAGATGCTGGAATTATCTACTTCATTTCAGATAGTGCATGGGTTAGTCCAATTCACTGTATTCCTAAGAAAGGAGGAGTAACTGTAACTGTAAATGAGCATAATGAGTTAATACATACTAAACAAATTATAAGGTGGTGAATATGCATTGATTATAGAAAATTAAATCTTGCCACTAGGAAAGATCATTTTCACCTACCCTTTCTAAATCAAATGCTGGATAGACTAGCTGGGCATAAATACTTTTATTTTCTAGATGGGTATACCGGTTATCACCAAATTTAAATATCTCCTGAGGATCAAGAGAAAACAACATTTACCAGTCCTTATGGTGTTTTTGCTTTTAGAAGAATGCCCTTTGGTTTATGTAATGCCACTTTTACATTTCAAAGATGTATGATGGAAATTTTTTGTGATTTAATTGAAAAAGGGATTGAAGTCTTTATGGATGACTTTTCAGTGTTTGGAACTTCATTTGACTCATTTTTGGAACATTTACCTAAAGTTCTTAAGCACTGTGAAGAAATAAATTTAGTCTTTAACTGAGAAAAATGTCAATTCATGGTAGCAGAAAGAATTGTATTAGGTCATCAAATATCATAAAATGGTATGAAAGTATGTCCTGCTAAAGTTCAAGTGATCGCTAATTTACCTTATCCAACAAATGTAAGGAAAATTAAGAGTTTTTTAGGACATGCTAGATTCTACAGGCGATATATTAAGGAGTTTTCTAAGATTGCTAAGCCATTATGCCATTTACTAGAGAAAGATGTAATTTTTAATTTTAATGAGGAATGCCTAAAAGCTTTTAAATTATTAAAAGAAAAATTAATCACTGCATCATTTATAGTTTCACCAAATTGGGAAAAATCTTTTGAACTTATGTGTGATGCAAGTGATTATGCTATTGGAGCTGTTTTAGGACAAAGATATGATAAAATTTTTAAAGTTATTTACTATGCTAGTAAAACTTTTAATGAAACCCAAATTAAGTATACAACAACTGAAAAAGAGTTATTAGCAATAGTATATGCCTTTGATAAATTTAGATCATATTTGATTGGAACTCATTATATAGTGCATACAGATCATTTTGCTATTAAGTACTTAATGAGAAATAAGGATACTAAACCAAGTCTTATAAGATGGATTCTTCTTTTACAAGAATTTGATTTTGAAATAGTAGATCAGAAGGGAACTGAAAATACAATTACTGATCATTTGTCCAGGCTTGAATTAGAAAAACCACTCT
>NW_018219004.1:102441-104250 GCF_001263595.1 Phalaenopsis equestris
TCCGTATTTATATAAACAAGGAAATGATCTGATCATTCAAAGATGTGTACCATTAGAAGAAACTTATAAAATTATCCAAAAATGTCATAATTCTGATTTTGGGGGACATTTTGGTGTTGATAAAACAACATACAAAATTCTACAATCTGGATTATATTGGCCTACAATTTTTAGAAATGTTAATGCTTATATCAAAACTTGTGATAGATGTCAAATATTAGGCAATATTTCTAGAAGAAATGAGATGCCCCTCAATTAATTTGAATTATTTGGTATTTGAGGATTAGATTTCATGGGACCATTTATACCATCTTTCAGAAGTTTATATATTTTATTATGTTAGCAGTGGACTATGTATCCAAATGGATAGAAGCTGTTGCTTTACCTCAATGTGATGCTCAAAGTGTTGCAAAATTTTTGAAAAAGAACATATTTTGTAGATTTGGGATGCCGAGAGTTATCTTTACTGATGGGGAAGTCATTTTAGAAATACCATTATAGAGAAGTTATTAAAGAAATATCATACAAATCATAAGATTGCTACTACTTATCATCCTCAAACAAGTGGTTTGACTAAATTATTCAATCGGGAAATTAAAAGAATTATGGAAAAATCTGTGAATTAAAAAAAATAGATTGGTCAGTCAAACTTGTCTATGCTTTGTGGGGTTATAGGACTGCATATAGAACTCCTATAGGAATGTCCCCATATAGGCTAATATTTGAGAAAGCTTGTCACTTACCAGTTGAACTTAAGCATAAAGCATATTGGGCTATTATAGAGTTCAATTATAATTTAAAAGATGCTGGTAAGAAAATATTGTTACAATTAAATGAGCTTGAAGAGATAAGGAATGAATCTTATGAGAGTGCTAAGATTTATAAAGAAAAGATGAAAATGTGGCACGATCGAAAGATTCTTACTAAAAAATTTCAGCCTGGTCAACAAGTTTTGCTATATAATACAAGGTTAAGATTATTTCCAAGCAAACTTAAGTCCAGGTGGATGGACCCATGACAGTGACTTTATATATGCTTAAAAATACAAGAATTTGATATTGTTGCTGGAAGATTTAAGTCCCCGACAACAGTGCCAAAAACTTGACAGCGGTTATAGATTTGATAAAAATGTGTATAAAATATTCAATAATTGCAAAGTCACACTTATCATCGCAAGTATACGTATCGCTTAAATAATACATGACTCTAATGGAGTCCTAGATATCGATCCCACAGGGAGTAATTCTAGAGGCTAAGAACTAGGATTTAGAAAATCAATACTTAATCACAACAATACAGTTCAAATTGCTTCTTTGTCACTAATAGACAATTGAAATAAATATGTAATTTTAAAAAAGTCTTAATTAACTAATTCTACTAATAAAGTTTCTAATGTGAAGTTTAATATATAAGAAAGCATTCTTCTTCTTGTCAAGAAATTAAAGTGAATGGATAAAGTGAATTAGTTCAAATTGTATTGTGCTAACTATTCTTTGGTCCAGGCATAAAGAACATTAACTAATCCTATGCTTCGTTACTAAATCTGCGGCTAGTCTGGGAGGATACTGGCTCTCACTTCAGAGCTCCCACATTCCCCTCTCCTGAGGGCTAACATCTACACTTCAACACCCAAACGATAGGACCGAATTGATGATTTTAGTCTGTCACTCTAAAATCTCCAATTTTACGCCCGTTAATTTTATTTCCCTATTTATTTACACCCAACTTTCAAGGACTTGAACCTCCCTAAATATTGGATGTAATCTTCACTTTAATTGTAAAACTCAACATATTTTAACAAATCAATTG
>NW_018219004.1:104462-105549 GCF_001263595.1 Phalaenopsis equestris
TACTTATCTCTAATTCACAAGCAAACTCCTCGAAGTTCCTCTGAATCTTTTCCTTTCTTTACAGCACACAGAATTCTTCTTCGAAGCTGCAAGGAGGAAGAAATCTCTCACTTTCCCTTCACTCTTACAATCTCTCGAAGAATTCCTCACAATACTAACCCTAAACTAAACTCTCTACACTCTACAAACAACAAAAACTCAGCGGTCACCACCACGGGGCTCCTCTTTTTTTGGCCTAAATTTTTCTCTTAAAGCTGTGGAAGAGTTTTCCAAGGGTTACCTAAGCGTCCCTTCAAAAATTGTTAACATTCAATGCACCTGTTAAGAGAACCACCATTCTCACCGTCAGCGACCTCGATGGCGCCGTCGGCAGCCTTCTAGATGTTTGATTCTGGACTCTCAGTAAAAACTCGCCGTCGGCGTCGTTGGGCTCGCCGTCGGCGCCCTAGTTCAAATCTTCATATTTTGGTACTTTTTGCTCCAAATTCACTCTTTTTTGCATCTTTTTGCTCCAATGACCATAATTCAACATACCTACAACAAAACATAAAAATTACCCTTTTTTAAAGTGCAATATCATCAATATTAGTATAAAATAGGTATGAAAATCTCAACACATATTTCTTTGATCAAAATCCCCGAAACTTAACTATTACATGTCTTCAAATAATTTTAGTACTACATAAAAGTTATGATCTATTGTAGTAAAGTTTTAATTCAGAAATACTATAAGTTTTATTTAAGTAAATACTATAGTGAGATTTTTAGAAAAAATTCAAATAATTAAATTACCTCTATAGGTACAAGACTATCCAGTCATCAAATTTAAGAGTTCTAATTTTCTATTCATTTCAAGGATGCCTATATGTTGTAATATCAAGTCACTTAGAATATTAAAATGTTAGGAACTTCATGAGAACACTACTAGTAAAAGATGCTAATCCATAAATATAAGTTCAAGAATGTATTTAAGTTTTCCCTTTAGGTAGGTCCAAGTGAAGTCAATTTTTGATTAGGCATCTCCTCAAGCTTCTCCTCACTTATATATTTTTTCTTTTTTTTCATTTGGATTGCTTTCAAAACTATA
>NW_018219004.1:106576-109385 GCF_001263595.1 Phalaenopsis equestris
TGTAGGTACTTACTATCATAATCATGTCTACGTTCTGATCCCCCAATTCTTTCATTTATTTGCTCTATACTCTTTCGCTGCAAGGTTAACTCATTCATTAAATCATTCAGGGTAGGGGAGCTAGAGGAAGGAATGTCATAACTAGTAGAGGGGATATCTCTACTAGTAGAAGGTTCTTGACTCCTACTCTCAGATCTCCATTTTTCATGGGATTCATATGTCTTCAAATTAGCTTTACTAATGGGTTTCATAGGGTAAGCCCATTCTTCATCATCTCCAGTTTCAACTCCAGAAAGTTGGCAAAGTGCATAAATGAGGCCAGGATGTCCCAGACCTCCACTTCATTCACTCTTTGTCGTGGTCAATATATTCTTATAAATAATTCTCCTCACATTTATAGTTCAATTATTCTAAATACAAAAATTCAGAATAGCTCTATCTCTTATTACCTCACTATGGTGATAGGTAGGTAACATAGTAGAGAAAATAAGATAATGTCGTGCTTTAGATGTGCCATTCAACATGGAAGCAGAAAAATTTACCCTTTCTCGTTGTTTTATCTTCCATGTCCCTTTCCCATCAGTTAGAAAGTTGATGACATTGTTCATTGGACCTTCCATTGTACTGAAAGTTTCATAATAGCAGTTATAGGAGTCTAGGACTTCATAAAATGAGTTAATGCGGGCGGCACTGAAATCAATAAAAAAACCCCTTACTCGAACGGTTCCGTCCTCAGAATATAACACATTGGCATAAAATTCTTTCACAATATTCATAGCAGCCTTATTGGTGGTATAACATAAGTTTTCCCACCTCCGTTCAGTAATAACTCGTTCAACTTCTCCTCCCGGACTCTCAAAAACATGATCTTGTATACATTTATTCCCTTCAAATACTGAAGTAAATCTCGACTGAGCCTTCGCATTGGCAAAGAAAGACTCGTCAAACTTAAGTCACCTCTTTTGTCGCAGAGCCATGTTAATCTAATTAAAATGATAAAAAATTTCAAAACACACTTCAAATACTTAAATAATGGCTTCCAAGAGTGACTCTAAGACTTCAAATCTAAATTCCATGAATTTCTTTCAAATATTTTCTCCACATTCTCAATTTTTTTTCGGATCTTCTCAATGTGGAAGAAATTCAAGATGAAAATCAAATATTTTTAGGTTGGAGTGAAGCTCTCACCGAGAGATGATAAAATCTGGGGTCTAAATGATTTAAAATCACCCCAAATCCAAGATCTTCAAGCCCTAGATCGAAATTTTTATTTTTTAAGAGGAAGGGGATGATGAATAGTGGCGGTTGACTGGTCAAAATCGCGGTTAAAAGTGTTTTTTCGGGATCTTGCTGTCGGCGGCATCACCGTCAACAAGATCTATTGAATTAAATAGCCTATGTCTCGGGAAAAATCAGTCGTTGGCGGCGTCAATAGCGCCGTCAGCGAGATTTTCAAAATGGGTTCAATTTCCAAATTTTTATGATTTTGATCAATTTCAAGCCTCGATGACATCCGTTAAATCATTTTAGACATAAATTTTAAGTGATTAAATGATGTACTAACCCAAATAAACATTCACAACACAAAACCGTATAATTATATATAAATTCTAAGAGTTACAGTACATGTTACACAACACACATAAGTTTGGTATTTTCTTAACCTCAATACATCAATTTAGTGTGGCAATCCAAGCCACAACACTCTAAGCGCTGAAAACAAACATTCTATGCTCAATCTCAACTATACTGAGATCTAAAAGAAAATTTAGAAAGTGACCTAAGCACATAAGTTCAAATCAAATCACACACATAGGCATATAGGTGGCAAAGTAAATCTACTACTTCGATTCTGTGCTTGTTTCTCCTCTGATATCACCCGTTGATTGAACATGAATGAAGAGGATATAGAAGGGTCAGTATGGCAGTATGGGAATTCTTCAGTAGAGTTCAGTAGAGTCCTCTTCTATCAATCCCATCTTCCTCATAAACCGTATCAAAATTCTTTCGATATTTCCAGAGTGATCAAAATGCTCTTTCATCCTCCAATCTAGATGATCAAAAAAATAAGAGATATTGTTAGTTGTATTAATAACATTTTGCACCGCTTTCTCCAGTTTCTTGATTCTGCGCAGGATCACTAGTGTCTTTTCCGGAACTAAAGGCTGAATAAGAAGGGAATTCTGAGACGATTGATCCACAATAATAGTCATATCATTCTTATCTTCATTTGCTGGGAATTTCTCAGTTGGGTCCAACGCTTCCAAGGTAGAAATACTTTTTCCCAATTCTCATAAGATACTTGGAACTGACTGCAAAGTAAGAAATTGTTGAAGAATGTCCAAGCCCATAAGTTGATCCATGAATGATCAGTCCCAAAACAGACTTCACAATTCTCGATCCAATATCGATCGACAGTCCCATTTGGATGCAGTAATTCATAACTTTCCTTAGTAACTTTACCGATCCTCATCGTTGGTAATAGTTTAGCAGAAATGAAGAAGTGGCAGTGTTTAGAAATAGGTTTTAGAAGTATCGCAGAAAAACTAACATACCTATTTTCTCTCATTTCCCAGTCTTCAGTCTCGTCCGTCAAATATTGGTAAGTCTCATTCATTAGGTTTCTTGCCAGGACAAAGTTGGAATAATGGCAGACATGAACATTCTTCATTATATATTGAACATTCTTTATTATATATAACTCATTAATCCGTGCAGGAGTAAAAGTAATCCATCTTCCTCGCACATAAACAACTCCTTCGTTGATTCCATGTAAATTTGCATAAAATTCTTTTACCACAGGAACTAC
>NW_018219004.1:109442-112891 GCF_001263595.1 Phalaenopsis equestris
GGGTAATACAAACTTAAGAACCAAATTTGGAAGTTTATAGGGAGTAACTCCCGCCTCAAACTGCCAAAAACCGTCATTTTAAACTCCAGAAACCATCATCCCGCCGTTCTCGCCGTCGGCGGCCCCGAGGGGCGGCCTCGATGGCACTGTCGGAGATCCTTTAGAATTAATTGCCTGGACTCTCAAGAAAAACCCGCCGTCGACGCCCAAGGAAAAAAATTTACAGTTTCGCTATGGTCCGAATGCGTTCCAATTTATTGGTCCGAATGCGTTTCAATTTTTTTTTATATGGATCCAATTTTTATGATGATTCAAGGGTAAATATGAGTAGTAGAGTTCAATACTACCAAACTTAATGATAATTTCAAATAAAAACACTATAATCGCATAAAAACACTATAATCGCAAAATAAAGATAACTATGGGTTGCCTCCCATATAGCGCTTGGTTTAACGTCGTCAGCCCGAACTATTTAGGTATTACTCAGGTTGACTAACAATTAAAACCTCTTTAAAATTTGGTCTTTTAGCCTCAAAATATGGCTTTTATTTGTGTTCATTTACTTTAAATCTATTCCCAGTCTTTTGATCTTCAATTTCAACAGCTCTGTAAGTATAAACATAAACTTGAGTCACAGTAAAGGGTCCTAACCAACGAGACTTCAATTTCCCAGGGAATAACTTCAGCCTTGTATTGTAAAGCAAAACTTCTTGTCCTGGTTCAAAGTTCTTCTGTTTAATCTTTCGCATGCCATAACTCTTTAGTTTTTCCTTATAAATTTTGTCGTTATCATAAGATTCATTTCTTAATTCTTCCAATTCATTTATTTGTAACAATCTCTTGTCACCAGCATCTTTCAAATTATAATTGAATTCTTTAATCACCCAATATGTTTTATGCTCTAATTCTACTAGTAAGTGACAAGTTTTTACAAAAATCATCCTGTAAGGAGTCATTCCAATAGGAGTTTTATAAGCAGTCTTGTAAGCCCATAATACGGTATCTAGTCAAGTAGACCAATCTACTCTACTAAGGTTTACAGTATTCTCAAGTATTTGTTTAATCTCTCTATTAGAAACTTCAGCTGACCCACTAGTTTGAGGGTGATAAGAAGTAGAGATTCTATGAATAATATTAAACTTTTCTGTCAATTTTTGAATGTATTTATTCCTAAAATGGGATCCTCCGTCAGTGATAATCACTCTTGGCATTCTGTATCTAGTGAAAATATTTTTCATTAAAAATCTTGAAACACTTTTAGCGTCACAACGAAGTAAAGCTTCTGCTTCAATTCACTTTGAAACGTAGTCTACCGCAATTAATATGTATAAATTCCCAGATGAAAAAATAAATGGTCCCATGAAATCTAATCCCCAAACATCAAAGATCTCAACTTTTAACATGAAATTCAGAGGCATTTGATTTCTTCTAGATATATTGCCTACTCGTTGGCATCGATCACAAGTTTGTATGTATCTGTAAACATCTCTAAAGAGTGTAGGCCAATAAAATCCAGATTGTAAAATTTTATAAGCAATTTTATCAATCCCAAAATGTCCTCCAAATTCAGAATCATGATATTTCTGAATGATTAGTTCAGTTTCTTCATAAGGGACACATATTCTCATAATAAGATCCTTACATTGTTTATATAAATTAGGTTCATCCCAAAAATATCCTTTCACATCATGAATGAATTTTATTTGTCATTGAAATGTCAGTATAGGTGGCTAAATATCACTTACAATATAATTAACAATATCAGCATACCCTGGTATTTTACACTCATTAATATTATAAAGTTGTTCATCAGGGAAACTGTGAATCTGTAATTTCATTGTCAGTGTCAGATAATTCATGATATTCTAATCTTGACAAATGATCAGTAATTTGATTATCAGTTCCCTTTTTATCAATAACCACAAAATCAAATTCTTGCATCAAAAGCATCCATCTAAGTAACCTTAGTTTGGCTTCCTTCTTTTGCATCGGATATTAATAGCAGAGTGATCAGTGGGCATAACACATTTAGTCCCAATTAATAAAGATCTAAGTTTGTCAAAAGAATACATAATAACCAGTAACTCTTTTTTAGTAACAGTGTTGTTAATTTGAATATCGTTAAGAGTTTTACTAGCGTATTATATAACTTTCAAAATCTTATCGTACCTTTGTCCAAGAACAGCTCCAATAGCATAATCACTAGCATCACACATAAGTTTGAATGGTTTGTCCAAGTTAGGTGAAACTATTATAGGGGCTGTGATTAGCTTTTCTTTTAATAACTCAAAGGCGTTTAAACAGTCTTCAGTAAACTCAAATTTCTTGTCCTTTTCTAAAAGTTGGCATAAAGGTTTAGTAATTTTTGAAAAATCTTTAATATAATGTCTATAAAAATCAACATGTCTAAGAAAATTTATAACCCCTCTTACATTAGTAGGAGGTGTTAATTTAGATATAACTTGAATTTTTGCAGGGTCTGCTTCCATACCTTTTTCTGAAATTTTATGCCCTAAAACAATTCCTCCTACAACCATAAATTGACATTTCTCCCAATTGAGAACTAAATTAGTTCTTTCGCATAACTATAAAACTTTTTCAAGATAATTTAACCATGCATCAAATGATGTTCCAAATATAGAGAAATCATTCATAAACACTTCTAATCTATCATCAATTAACTTACTAAATACAGACATCATACATCTCTGGAATGTTGCAGATGCATTACATAATCCCAAAGGCATTCTTTGAAAAACAAAAGTTCCAAAAGGACTAGTAAATGTTGTTTTTTATTGATCCTCAGGAGCAATAAGAATTTGATGGTAGTCGGTATATCCATCTAAAACATAAAAATATTTGTGCCCAGCAAGTCTATCTACTATTTGGTCTAAAAATGGTAAAGGGAAGTTATCTTTCCTAGTGGCAGTGTTTAATTTTCTATAATCAATGCAAATACGCCACCCAACAACTTGTCTGATATGTATTAATTCATTATTCTCTTTTGCTTCAACAGTCACTCCTCTTTTTTTAGGAAAATAATGAATTAGACTTACCCAAGCACTGTTTGAAATAGGATATAGAATTCCAGTTTCTAACCATTTCAAAATTTCTTTCTTGACTACTTCTTTTATCTTTGGGTTTAATCTCTTTTGTGGATCAACTCTTGGTTTATATTATTCATCCAATATAATTCTGTACATATAGATCAAATGACTGATTCCTTTAATATCAGTTAAGGTCCAACCAAAAGCTTTTCTTATATCTTTTTAATGTATCTAAAAGCCTTTGCTCTTGCAAATCCTTTAACTCTAAAGATATAATAACAGGTAATGTAAATGAGTTTCCCAGAAACACATACTTCAAGTGGTTAGGCAATATTTTCAACTCAAGTTCAGGTGGTTTTATAATTGACAGAACTAGATTCTTATCAGCATTTCTTGTAATAT
>NW_018219004.1:113213-114154 GCF_001263595.1 Phalaenopsis equestris
TATCTTCCTCCATATCTAAAACAATAAAATCCACATGAAAGATAAATTTATCAACTTTTACTAACACATCTTCTATAACTCCCTTAGGATAAGTAACTGAATGATTTGCTAACTGAAGAGTTACAGAAGTAGGTGAGACTTCTCCTAATCCTAATCTTTTGAAAATTGATAGAAGCATAAGATTAATGCTAGCTCCCAAATCACAAAGCTCTTCCAAAAAAATTTTCACCGATAGCACACGGTTTAGTGAAACTACTTGGATCTTTTAATTTTTCAGGAAGCTTTTTCTGAATAATTGCACTACACTCTTCGCTAAGTGCAACATTTTCATTATCAATGAACTTCCTTTTCTTGTTCAAAATATCTTTCCTAAATTTTACATAATTGGGCATTTACTCTAAAGCTTCTACAAAGAGAATATTTACCGTTAATTTCTTAAGAATTTCTAAAAACTTGAAGAATTATTTATCCTTTTTTTGTTGCTTCAATCTTTGAGGAAATGGTGGTAGAGGTTTTTTCACAGTAATTTTCATTGGTGTAAGTGGATATTCTAAATCTGGGTATTCATGATCCTTTTCTTTCTCTGTATCCACTTTCTCTTTTTCAATTTCCGTTTCTTTTTGCACTCTGAATCTTTTCCTTTCTTTATAGCACATATAATTCTTCTTCGAAACAGTAAGGAGGATTAAATCCCTCACTTTTCCTCAACTCTTACAATCTCTCAAAGAATTCCTCACAATACTAACCCTAAATTAAACTCTCTACACTCAACAAACAATAAAAAGTCAGCGGACACCACCACGGGGCTCCTCTTTTTCCGGCCCAAATGTTTCTCTTAAAGTTGTAGAAGAGTTTTCCAAGAGTTGCCTAAGCGTCCCTTCAAAAATTTTCCACATTCAATGCACCTGTTAAGAGAACCATCGTTCTCGCCATCAGCGGCC
>NW_018219004.1:114187-115468 GCF_001263595.1 Phalaenopsis equestris
ATTTGATGTTGGACTCTCGGGAAAAATCCGTCGTCAGCGCCATTGGGCTCACCGTCGGTGCCCTAGTATAAATCTTCATATTTTGGTCCTTTTTGCTCCAAATTCGCTCCTTTTTGCATTTTTTTGCTCCAATGACCATAATTTAACATACCTGCAACAAAATATCAAAAATACCCTTCTTTAAAGTGTAATATCATGAATATTAGTATAAAATAGGTATGAAAATCTCAACATATTTTTCCTTGGTCAACCCATTTGTTGTGATAAAAGTCTATCCTTATGGAGTTGTGTTTATTAAAGATCCTAATTCTGAGAAAAATTTTAAAGTGAATGGACATAGACTGAAACCTTCTTATATAGGGGATCAAGATAAATATAATGATTGAATGATGTTGGGTCAACCAGAAAGAGCACTGGTTATGTTGGGATGACGACGTAAAACCAAGTGCTTTGTCAGAGGCAACCCATAATTATCAGTGTGTTTTTGCTTTGATTGTTATTTTGAGTATGATTAAGAAATTTGGATTAGTATTTTTTAGTTTATTATGTGCTAGTAATGATTTTTAGACTTTATTTAGTGACCTAGACATGTTAGAATAAGAATTTGGAGGTTAAGTTGACTGGTGCAAAAATGTGCACTGGCGCTTAAGCGCGGCAATTTAATCACTTGTGCAAATTTCAATTTCTTGAAGGTGTAACTGTAATTTAGTTGGAATAAACGTGTCTTGGTAGTTTCTAGTCATGCCTAGAAGTTATGAGGGAGAATTAGGCCTATAAATAGAAGGGGTTTGTGAAGGAATTTCACCCCAAATTATTTTTAGCCCTAAAAGTCTAAGAAAGAGAGAGATTTAGAGAAAATGTCTTCTTGGGTGATGGATTTGAAGAAGAAGGAAAAAGCCATGAGGATGTAGTTCATTAGTCAAAGTGCACAGGAGATGTATAACGATTTCTTAGCTGTTAGTATTGAAGGGTTAGTATTGATGAAGGGATATCAGAGAAGATCAACCAGATGGAGAATACTATATTTGTATCAGAGACTAAGGTACTTGAATTGCATGCTCATGTAGAACATATTGGGTGGCAACTTAAGATGCAATTCAGCCATACCAGTTATGTAGAGGAAGCAGATAAGGTGATGTTCCTTAAGCAAAAGTGGATAAAAAATGATAGTATTAGAGCTCGTCACCACCGTCCGTTTTATCAACTCTATATTCTCGGAGAGACTACTGAGAGACAAGAATTCGTTCCTTCTAATGAAGAGTGGCATTAAGTTAAGTGTTA
>NW_018219004.1:115842-117466 GCF_001263595.1 Phalaenopsis equestris
TCCGCGGGGGCCAAAGCGCCACAGCTAGCACTTAAACGCGAGCCAACCCGAGAGGCAGGCGTGTAAGTGCCACGTACCCTCTCTTAAGCACCGATTCACGAAAATTGGTTTGCAAATGGTTAAAAGTGAATTTTAGGTCAGAAAAGCCATTTTTAACGCCTCCTATCATCTTCCCCAACACGAGTTTGTGATTTTGAGGGCTAGGGCAAGTGAAATTTGGAGATTTCTTGGTGGAATCGATTGAGATTTGCTAGATCCAAGTTCCTTGAGGTAAGAGCTTTACTTCTACGCAAAAATTTTAAATTTTCACCACATAATTTAAGCACGTTTGGAAGATTTCAAAAATTTACTATTCATAATGAAAAGTGAAGAAAAATCTATGGAAAATGCTTGGGAAGTTTAGTTAGTGCTTTCGAAAGTTTAGTTTAGTGATTTAAACTTGATTTTTAAAGTTATTTTTGAAATTTATCAAATTTGTAGAATGGCACCAAGAATGAAAATAATGAAATGGAGCAGAGGAAAGAGCCCATTTGATTTGAGCAAATTTATCTGTTCAAAAGCTCAGGATCGATATAGTAATGCTCTAGATATAGTGATGTTCTACAGTCACAAAAATTGATTCAAGAGCGATGTTTTAAGAGTCCAGGTGGAGAAGTGGAAGATCTAATAGTCTGCCGACAGTGGGAACAATTCTGTTGTTTCTCTGTTGTCGCTGTAATTTCTTCGTAAGGGAGTTTTATGCAAATCTCCCAAAGGCTGAAGACGACCAAGTTATGGTTCGAGGGAAGTTGGTACCTTTTACTCCAGAGGTAATCAATTTATTTTACCATTTACCACCAGAGACTTTGTGTTTTTATGCAAATTATAGTCCTACAGAAGCGAAGTTAGACGAGAATATTTCATAGTTGACTATTGGGAGAGGACTTTGGAAGATTACCAATGAGAGGAGAGTAAATTTCCCAACTTCAAAGTTATGTGGACCTTCAAAGGCCTGCACTATTTCATTTCTGCTCGTCTGCTTCCTACTAATCATCTTAATGAAGTGACCAGAGAGAGAGCAACGTTGAATTATTGTATTCAGGAGAGAAAGCCCATCAACATAGGGGCTTTGATCTGCTTGATCTATCACACTATCATCAGTTCAGCTGCTACTGCTACTACTGCAGGTATGGGATTTGCTTCCTTTATATTTTCTTTATGCGAGCAGGCTCGAGTAAAGTATGATAGTTTGGAGGAAGTTCTGTTACCTCTAAAGCCCATCACGAAGGTGAATGTAAAGACTTATTCTGAGCATTTGATTTTTGGCTGGAAAGGAGGATTTTCCAGGAGCTATGGATTAGAGACGTATACTGCATCTTCCTCTGGTGCATCTTCATCTAGAACATCTACTTCACGTGCTTCTATATCTAGAGGTGATTTTACCAAGACTCAGGATGAGTTATTGCAGAAGATGATGAATAATATCAATTTTATTGCTGATAAGATACAAAATTTAGAGCATTTTGCAGATCATACTAATAGTTGTAATAGAAGGAAGAGTGATTATGAAGAGAAATTCCATGCATCTTTGGAGAGCCTGATTAGAGGTGAGCCAGATGTGCAATTTCCTCCATATCCTCGATAT
>NW_018219004.1:117476-117699 GCF_001263595.1 Phalaenopsis equestris
TCCTGATTTAGAAAAATGGTATAAATGGTATAGCGGTGATTCTAAGGATGATGAATAGAGTTGAGAGATTAATTTTATGATTGTAATATGATATGAACTATGTGGGCTGAGCTTGCTACATTTGCATCTGTATGTTGTTTTTGAATATGTTGTGTTTTGGAATTTTATATTTTATTATTATGACGTTTGTGGTAGTTTATATTTTTTTTTTAAATTTTTTAGT
>NW_018219004.1:117726-118417 GCF_001263595.1 Phalaenopsis equestris
AACTTAATTTCATATCTGTTATAAAGTAGAAAATCTTGCTAGCTTAGATCTTAAACTTGAAATTCAGAAACTGTTACCCTTTATTTTTCTTTTATCGTGTTTGCAAGTTTGTCTTTATGTTAAGATTGTGATGTCAGTAGTGTGTATGTTTGCTTTTATGTTTATACCCACTGTTTAGAAGTCTATTGAATCTCTACATGTTAAACTAAAATAAAATATAGAAAATTTGATAAAAAAAAAATTAATTTTACTCCTATCTATAGTTTTATACTTGTATAATTAGGATTTAAAATTCTTGTTAGCATGTTATTTTTAAATTTTCATTTCTGCGTATATATATCTAATGCTAAACTGTTTAATCTGTTAAAAATTTAAGTTTGGGGGGGGGGGCGAGGAAAAAGATTTTTGAATTTTATTTGTTCTCAAATGAACTACAAGTGAATTTGATTTTAAAAGAAAAATTGATTATGTATATGAAGTTATATTAGGGAAGTAAAATTTGATTTTAGAAATGAGTAAGAAAGTTCAGTTAAAGTTTTAAGTAAAGAAGAAAAACTTTAAGTTAAAAATTTTTAGTATAGAAAATGATTAATATAAGTGACTATCTTTATTAGGAAAAAATGTATTTTTGAGAAATTTAGATAATTTAGACTTTTATTTTTAATACTTAAATTTCTTTTATTAAAATGAT
>NW_018219004.1:118981-161969 GCF_001263595.1 Phalaenopsis equestris
AAAAAAAATGCTTAAAGGAGTGAAAAAGGATCAAATTTGGAGCAAAAAGGTATAAAATTGGGCAAAAGAGTTTTGGCGCCTAAGCGCCAGATCCGGCGCTTAAGCGCTGGTTAAACAGAGAAGGCCGCACCTAAGCGCCGAGACCCCGCGCTTAAGTGCGAGTGGGAGTTACTAGACGAGTAAAATCAATTTTCATGAATTTTAAAGAGGTTTTTAAGGCACCCATTGGCTTAATAGGTGGTTGTAGCCATCATGGACGAAAATTATCATGACAGGATGGGGCAAATACATCATATCAAGACACATTTTAAAGAGATCCCAAGGCACCTCTTGGAAAACTATAAAAGAAAGAAGAGAGGACTTAGAAAAGAGTCTTGAAAATATTGGTAATTTTTGAAAGTTCTTCTCTAAGGAGTTAGTTCAGAGAGATTTTCAGGAACAAATTTTTATTTACTTTTTTTTTGTTATATTGTTTTAAGCGATTGTAAAATAGAAGAGATTCAAAAGAACTTCAAGAGTTTGGTGGAGGACTTGAGATAAATTTTTATCTTTTTATTTTAGACTACTTTTGGTTTTAATGAGACTTGTTGTTGGTTTGACAATGATTTCTTCTTTTAAACTAAAGTGTGATTTTGTTTTCTCCATGATTTCTAAGTAATTTTATTTATCTTTATTCTTAAAATGATAAGTAATTAAGTTTTGGATGGAAGTTGTGGAGAGTATTGATCTTTAATGTGGAAGAAGTTGTGATGCTTTAAATTCATGCACTTCATTTACTTCTTGATTTGGCTAATCCAGATGTTAAAATTTTTTATGAGAACAGGTAAGAACCGGGCTAGTATTTTCTCAATCAACAATTATAAAGAATCACATGAGGTTGTATGAATGAGAATATAGTTCATATGATTGAGTTCAAATAAATAGGAAAATATTCATTGATGGGTGTAGAGTTAGAGGACTTTAAAGTGACAGATTAAAGCCCCCAACTTAGTTTATTGTTTTAGGTTCTGATATGAGAATGTTAGCCCTAATGTGTTAAGTGTTAAATACTATTTTTTGAGTTTATGTTAGTTTGTTTATTGTTTGTATTTAGAAAGCTTTTCTCATCTGAGACTATTTGGAGGGAGAACTGATCCCTAGATACTACTAATATGCACAATATAATAATAATTCAAATTATATTTCACTTATATTTCCTTTCTTTGCAACAAAACCAAAAACTTAATTCTGAAGAAAAATAAGAATTTAAATATTGAACTTTTTAATTTATATATATTTATATTGGGATACTACACAAGTATACGTATCGTTATCAAGTAATATAGGACCATTTGAATAAGACTTGAATATCAAACCCACATGTAGGAATTTAAAATTTTAAATATTTTTTGTATTTTTGATATTTTAACAAAACAATAACAACTTAAAAAGATAACTAAAGTTTTTGTTGAAGAAAAATACTAAATATGAAAATATTTTTCTTCTTACCATGAATCAGTAATAAGTATAAGAATTTAGTTGTGGAAGTGTGCAAATTGTGTTGTGCTAAATAGGAGCAATAATATTCTTTATCCTTACTAGAGATGCTATAAAGAAAATTGGCTAATTTAAAGTTTTAATAGTTCTGAAGACCAACTAGGCAGAGAAGATACTAGCTCTCACTCTAGAGTTCCCTCGATTCCCTCCACCTGGGGGCTAACATTCTCGTATCAGAACCTAAAACAATAAACCAAGTTGGGGGCTTTAACCTGTCACTTTAAAGTCCTCTAACTCTACACCCATCAATGAATATTTTTCTATTTATTTGCACTCAATCATATGCACTACATTCTCATTCATATAACCTCATGTGATTCTTTCCACTTAAACTACATTGCAATTAAGCACCGGATCTGGCGCTGAGGCGCCAAAACACTTTTGCACAATTTTTCACCTTTTGCTCCAAATTTGATTCTTTTTCACTCCTTTAATAAATTTGATCCTTTTTCACTCCTTTAAGCATATTTTTTTTCCTTTTTTACTTGTATCTGCAAGAAAAACACAAAAATACCTTCCATTAAAGCGTAATATCTCAAAAATAGTTATAAAAATGTGTTTAAAATACTATATATTTTAGGTGTATCAAAATCCTCTAAACTTAAAATATTACTTGTCCTCAAGTGACACTTCAATCTTTAAAAACCAAATATGTATGATATGTATATGGGTTTTTTTAGGAGTTACTAAAATTTTGATTTAGAAATAAAGTAGTCCAATTTAGAAAAAATAATTAGTAAATGAGACCAACTAAAAGTTTTAAAATTTTTAATGTTAAGAACTTTGAAAATATGAGTTCCTATCTAACTCAGAAATAATGTAAGTTCTCTAAATTTAGATTTTAGTTCTTTTTTTTCTCTACTTAAAATCTTTTATTAAAAATAATTTTACTTACTATATTATATTTATAAGCTTAAGATTTTATCAAGTCTTATACTTTAAAAAGATGAAATGTAGAACAAATTTTTGATTAGACACTAATTCTCAGGCTTCTCCTCCCTTACTTTTCTTTTCTTTTCTTTTTCTTTTCTTTTTCTTTTTCTTTTTCTTCTTCTTTTTCTTTTTCAGGCAAGGATTACTATATCTGGATAGACCTTTAATTATTTTGAATTCCACTTCTCCTTTCCAAAAGTAAAGTCTTGATATAAAACTTTTACTTATAAATATAATAATAGTTTTGAAAATCATTTTAATAAAAGAAGTTTAAGTATTAAAAATAAAAGTCTAAATTATCTAAATTTTCCAAAAATATTATTTTTTGTACTAAAGATAGTCACTTATATTAATCATTTTCTATACTAAAAATTTTTAACTTAAAGTTTTTCTTCTTTACTTAAAATTTTAAGTAAATATTCTTACTCATTTCTAAAATCAAATTTTACTTCCCTAATATAACTTCATATACATAGTCAATTTTCTTTTAATAACTTAAAAGTTTTTAGGCATTCCTCATCAAAATTGAAAATTGTATCTTTCCCCAGCAAATGGCATAAAGGCTTAGCAATCTTAGAAAAGTCCTTAATATATCATCTGTAGGATCCAACATGTCCTAAAAAACTCTTAATTTCCCTTACATTTGTTGGATAAGGTAAGATCATTTGAATTTTAGCAGGATCTACTTCCATACCATTTTTCTGATATTTAATGACCTAATACAATCACTTGAATTTTAGCAGGATCTACTTCCATACCATTTTCTGATTTTTAATGACCTAATACAAATCCTCCTGCTACCATAAACTGACATGTTTCCCAGTTAAGGACTAAATTTGTTTCTTCACAGTGCTTAAGAACTTTAGATAAATGTTCTAAACATGAGTAAAATGAAGTTCCAAACACTGAAAAGTCATCCATAAAGACTTCAATCCCTTTTCCAATTAGATCAAAAAAAATTGTCATCATTCATCTTTGAAATGTAGCTGGGGCATTACATAAACCAAAGGGCATTCTGATAAAAGCAAAAGTACCATAAGGACTGGTAAATATTATTTTCTCTTGATCCTCAGGAGATATTTGAATTTGGTGATAACTGGAATATCCATCCAGAAAACCAAAGTATGAAAACCAAAGTATTTATGCTCAGATGCTCAGCTAGTTTGTCCAGCATTTGATTTAGAAAGGATAGTGGAAAATGATCTTTCCTAGTGGCAAAATTTAATTTTCTATAATCAATGCATATTCGCCACCCTGTAACTTGTCTAGTAGGTATTAAATCATTATGCTCATTTACAGTTACAGTTACTCCTCCTTTCTTAGGAACACAGTGAATGGACTAACCCATGCACTATCTGAAATAGGGTGGATAATTTTAGCATCTAACCACTTTAAAATTTCTTTCTTAACTACCTCTTTCATAACTGAATTGAATCTCCTTTGTGGATCAGTCCTAGGTTTGCAGTTTTCTTCCAGATTAATTCTATGCATACAAATTGAAGGATTGATTCCTTTGATATCAACAATTGTCCATCCGAAGGCTTTCTTAAAAATTTTCAGAATTTTCATCAGCTTTTCTTCTTCTTCCTTTGTTAACTTTGAGGAAATTCTAACAGGTAAAGTAGAGAAATCTCCTAAAAAGGCATATTTTAAATGTTCAGGAAGTAATTTCAACTCAAGTTCTGGAGGTTTTTCAATAGATGGACAAAATGATTTATTTTTTCCTATTGTGTCCAAAATTTCAAAACTTTCTTGAACATAACTTAAATCTTCCTTAGAAAGGTTTACACATGAAGGCTAACTCTTGCTTTAATTTTTAAACACTAAGACAAAATTTGGGTGTTTTAGTCTGTCATCTTAAAATCTCTAATTCTACGCCCAACAATGTATATTTTCCTATTTATTTGCACTTAATTCTATGAACAAAATATTCCTTCATGGAATCAAGTGTGGTTCCACTTTGTTGAGAGTTACACCACTCTCTTGGGACTTAATGCAATTATAATGAATTTTAATACTACAACAAACCTTTATTGTAATGTAAATGAAGTGCAAGTAAAAACCCTCACATTTATAATTAAAGCTTCTTGTACCATGCATCCCAAAATCTTAAACATGAATCCTACTCATTGCAAAAGAAAAGTAAAAATAAAACAATGACAATTCTCTCATGTCATTATTTCCTAATAAGAAGAAAGAGTAAGAAAAACACAACACAAAGCATGAAGAAAATACAACGGAAAACTTGACTTCATCAAAGCCAATCCACTAGATAAGTGTTTACAAAATCATAAGATAATGAAGAACATAATACTCAGCTTTTTCACTTTGTAAGAAAGATGAAAATCTCTCCCACAAAGTCTCTCACTGATCCATGCAAAGTTAGAACATTCTCTTACATATTCTCTTAAAATCCCATCACCAATCTCTCCAAAAAGGTAGAAATCTACATTTCTACTTATATTCTAAAATCTCTAAAAATTCTCCTCATTTTACACTTACACACACCACTTTTTCTGACATAAAAACATTCTATTATAGTGTAGGGAGAAATTTCCCAAGAGATGCCTCAAACAACCCTCTAAAAAGCGTCCAAATTCATTGAATCTTCTATAAATTTGCCCAACATCGTGTCCAAACCATCCCGGGCACAGTCGACGCCATTTTGGGTACTGTTGGCGCCATTTTGGCATAACGCTCTGCACTATGGCACTGTCGGTGCTAGTTCTGGCCCCATTGGTGCTCACCCTGCGCAGCTCCATCATTTTGCTTCGTTTGGCTTTGTTTTAGCTCTGTTTTGTCCCATTTCAATTGCGTTGCATTCCTAACAGATAGAACTACCAAATAAGCATCAAAACAACCTTCATTTAAAGTATAATTTTAGTAAAAAATGTGTGATAAGTATAAAAGAGATTAAGCATAGAAAGACATCAAAATGTGTAAGGATAAAATTTTCTTTCTTGCTCGTTTTTTCCTGAATTTACGTGGTTTTTGCTTCTTTTTCTCCAAAACTCCATTTCTTGTCCCTAGAATAAAAAATATGCAAAATAATTTCCTTTAAAGCGTAACAATATCATTGAAAATAACCAAATATAGACATTAAAAGCATATGAAAAATTGAACCTTTAATAGATGTATCACAGACACTATCATTTGTGATTCTTTGTCCTTTTAGCTGATGAAGCTCCATCAAAGTACAATTTTCAATGTTGAGCATTGCAGTCCTTCATGATCATTATTTGCTCATCCAATAAGTCATTGAGAGGGGACTTTGTTGGTAGCGAGTGCGTCGCAAGGAAATCTGCCAAGATTTTCTTTTCTATGGCATGAAGAGCACGCATGTTATATCAAATTACAATAATATCATCGACCACCTAGCTAACATACCGAAATTCTTTGATCAAGTTCTCAAGTATTATATTGAATTAAACTTTGAGATAAGACTGACCTTATTAGAAAACATATAGTGTTTAAGCTTTTGAGTAGCAAAAAATAAAGCTGGCCAATATTTTTCAATAGGAAGATATCTACCTCCACTGATATTAAACAATGACTAAATTAGTAATGAACATTTTCTTAAACCTCATCATTGACCTTAGCTAATAGGGCTCTGAAGGACTTGTCCAAAATTATGGTATAAAGAATCAATGGTCTACCCGAAATTGAGGCTACTAGAACATGTGTCATCATGTGTTGATTAATGCTTTCAAAAGTTTGTTGACATTTATCATCTTAAGTAAACTTTGCATTTTTTTATCAATACAGTAAAAGCCTGACACCTACTTAACATGTTAGTATAAAGCGTTTTCAGTACGACAACTTCCTTTTGAATAATCGTAATTATGTTTAGTTCTTAGCGGGCAACATTTCTAAGATAGCTTAAATTTTCTGAGGACCGATTTCAATTCTGTGGGAACAAACAAAAAATTCTAAAAACTTCTCAGAGGTGACACAAAAGGTGTAACTTTAGGGGATTCATTTTAACATGAAATTATCTTAATCGTTCAAAGAAAATTCTAAAATCATATAGGTGGTCGTTGTTGGCTTCACTTTTTGATTTAATAAATGTAGGATGTCCATTTGAATATTAAGGGACTATTTTTATCTCATGTGTAGGTCCTCATGACTGAAGAAATCTGTTTGGGCTCTCTGATACATGACTAAGGCATGAGAAAAGAGTTGGACTGGGAGCACCCGTGCCAAAAAATAGCCTTTTCAGCTAAGCATATGAAGGGTCTGATGCACCCATGTTGGGTCTTGGGCGCACCTGTGCCAGGTGAAGGAACAGACTTAACGCATTCGCACTAGCTGCAGGCCAGTCTAGTAGAAAATGTTGAGTTTGATCATTTGGGGCTAAAAATTGGTTTTTTTTTTTTGACATGGCTCAATAAAAAGATATTTGCATTGTCCACCTTTCCCATGACCAATAAAGATGAGCCAAATTTTGGTGGCCTAAGGAGAGGGGAATGCTTAGTGCTTTTAGCATTACATTCCAAGGATATATTTCAAATTTCCAACACTTAGAGTATTTCCTGGAGAGAAAAAGAGCTCTATAGAGGAGAAAGCTAAGGAAAAAAGAAGACTCCTTCCATCTTCTTTTCCTTTGATATATCATCTTTCTTTTTTTCATCATCACTTTCCACCACCACCTTTCTTTATTTCTTGAAAGCGAGAAGAAGATTTTTTCATCTTAAGAGTTTCTTAGAGAAAGAAAAGGAATTATCTTCCTTTTTTCACTAAGAAAAAGATTGGATAAAAGAGAATGCTTCATCAACCGTCGTAGTGGTGAGAAACTCTAAACAACATTTTTTTTCTTAAAATGTCCTTAAGATAATGGTAGAGCTAGTTAGGATAAGATGATGTTAGAGTAATCCTTTAGTTTAGGTGGACTTTTTTGGATTCCTTACGTTTTAGTGAGTTTTCTTTGAAAGCCCGATCCTTAAGCCCATTTTTAAGACAAGATTGTACATATCTCACCGTTTAACGTTAGTTGCTTTATTTAAATGGATATTTGAAACCTGTTAATCTATAAAATGAAGAAATCCTTTGATCTTCATTCTCAAAATAAATGACGATCTCTCTCCATTCTTCATAATAGCCAAGAAAATGGTGGGGGTCATTTTATTGCCTCGTGCAACAAAGTATTGGTACATCTCTCCAATATCGTGAGACTAGAACCATGAAAAATTGGGTAGGGAGAACCATGTTTTTGCCATCATGCATGCATTATATTGGTACATTTTCATTTTGTATGCATCCTGAGTTCAACATGTTGGTTTTAACCTTTTAAGTGCAGCATGTTCAAGACCATCCATATGGGGTTTCAAAGAGAGCAAGGAAGTGGTTTGAATTTTTATATAGGTGGGCTCCATCTCTAATCTTCTAGGATAGTCAAAAGGAAAGTCCTATGGCTAGATCCTAAGCTCTAAGAGGAAGGAAATATCTAACCAAAATTGAGGTCAACATGCCTATGATCTAGTACAACATTGTTATAGATGACTCCCTCAGAGACTTGCTAGCCCATGTCATTGACGAGGGTAATGCATTATACTACATAAGTCGTCATCTAGTTCTTACTGAAATAAGGTATCCTACAATTAAGAAAATTTGCTTAGCCTTGATCTTCATTGTTTATAAGCTAAGGCATCACATGCTCTCGTATAACGAGACTCTCATCTAGAGAGTGAATCCCATGCACTACCTAATGACTCTACCAACTCTCTCTAAAAGACTAGCCAGGTGGGCAATGATACTTCATCAATTCGACATAACTTTTATGCCCTTAAATGTTGTCAAAGGACATATAATGATAAACTTCCTAGAAGCACATCCGATACCAGCTGAGTACACTCTCAAAAATGACCTGCCCAATGAACAAAAATGGAGCTCGAAGGTTCCGACTATCATTGTTGGGAACTATACTTCAATGAAGCTTTTTCTGTCCATAAAGGCAAAGACATACAAATAGTTGTACCTGGTAAGGTAGGAGTTGGGCTATTTTTCATCACTCCAGACCGAGCAATGAAACTATTCTCTTACCACTTGACAGAGTTATGTACAAACAATGAAGCAAAAATGAGGTGCTCATAACTAGCTTGGAAATTATAATCTTAATGGAAATCAAGGACAATCACATCTACAAAAAATTCCAACTTATCATCAACCAATTTTTTGGAAAGTGCAAGAACCTGAAACCAAGGCTTGAACAATATTTCCACTAAATAATGAGGCTGCTAGAACAAATCCTAAATATGACTCATTTTTGAGTTCTTAGGTGGCACAACTCATTAGCAGATGCTTTGACAGAGCTTATGAAAGAATTCACTTGCACGAAAGAGGACCATGTTCCAATTTCAGTATAAGAATGAATGGTCCTCTCTCAAATAGATATGGACAAACTTCACAAAACTGGTGTGGACGCGATAGTCGTAGCTATTGAGAAGGAAGAACTAAAAGATTTGTGATAGGTGTTCATTGAATATTTACAAACAGGAAGATTATCAGAAGGTAGTTTTGTTGTGAATCAAATCAAACAAAGAGCGTTATCTTATGCTCTAGTGAGCAACATTCTCTACAATAGGTCTTTTAAGTAGATGTGGTTGCAGTGTTTGGCAAATCTGAAGCCCAAAGAATCTTTAAAAAATTTCATTTAGACCTTTGTGGTGCACACCAATCAATGCCAAAAATAAAAATGAAAATAAAAAGATTTGGGTTCTAATGGCTGGAAATAATGACAAACTGTTTGGAAGTTGCTAAGAGCTGTCAACAGTGCAACCTGCATGCGGTAGTGTTACAAGAACCACTCGAGACTATTTGAATGTTCTTTCTTCCATTGGTCATCTATTTATTCTGGCTGCCAGAGACTACTTCTTCAAATGGGCACAAGCGATACAACTCAGAGAGGTGAATACAAATCAGGTCCTCCAATTATTTAAAACTCAAATTGTCTACAAACTTGGAGTTCCTTGAAGGATAATCTAAGATAATAGGATAGCCCTCGAGAACACAAAAATAAACAACTTCATTCGAAGACATGGTATAAATTGAAAATATTCGACAATCTAATACCCCAAAGCTAATGGCTTAGCCGAAGCCTTTAACAAGACTTTGATTCAAAACTTGAAGAAGACATTACACAAGACAATGACATGAGCAGTTGTCAGAATCTTTGTAGTCCTACCGTACCACATACCGAACACCGGCATGGTCAACATCATTTGCTCTAGTCAATGAATCCGAAGCCATACTTTTGCTTGAGGTGAAACTCCCCTCTTAGAATAGTAGTTTCTAATAAGATAACTAAAGAAGTAAATTCAAAGTGACAACTGGAAGAAATTGACATTTTGGAGGGTAAATGCTTGCAGGCTCAAAAAACATGGATTTATATCAAGCAAAAATGATACGAGTCCTCGAAAAGTTTGTTCATCCGAGAAAATTTTGGAATGTCAATTTATTTTTGGTACTTTGAAAGCATGTTCTTGCTCATTATAAGGTAGATAAGAAATTGAAACCAACATGGGAGGGCCCATACATTGTCAGAGATATGTACATAGAGGGATCCTACCAGTTGGTCAAATAGCAAGGAAAAATATCCATACCCCCAATAAATGGGTGGTGTTTGAAGAAATATTATGCAACATGAAAATGACTTATTTAGTGAACTAGAGATGATAGAAATATATTAATGAGAACTTGAAATGAATTCTATCTCCTTTGATTCAGTTTAGATTGCATGCATGTGTATTTGCTTTCAAAGAACTTTTCCCGCTCACTAGGCCGCCACTCGTGAGCTCTTTTCCATGGTGACAAATGAAAAACTTGAACTAAATAAAAGATAATGAATAGGATTTAGGGTTTTGAGATGATTTTGGTAATTTTAGGGGTATTTTTTGGAATTTGAAAATTTTGAGGTTTTTTGGTCAATTTGAGTGATTTGGAATGGTTTGAGATGATTTTTGAAGAAATTTTGAAAAGTTGGGTAATTTTGAGGGTTTTTTGGAAAATTTAGGGTTTAGGGGAATATGGCAGTTTTGATGAACTTTAATGGTAACAGGAAAAAATTGGGTATTTAGGTAAAATTGGGGTTCAATAGGATGTCAATCATGAAATCACCCTTGATGAGCCATGAGACTAGCCATGAGACTAAGGGAAACCCCACTTTGGATCCTTCATGTCCTAGTCTTAGCCAAACCCTAGCCTAGGGCTAATGGTTTAGGGGACCATCTACATGAGTTCCCAAAAGAGTAAGGGATCAACTAAGTATATTTGGTTATGGGTTAAGGTTGTGAGTGTAAGTGAGTGGTATCAAGTGTTTATGTGTGTGTGAGACTGACTAAGACCACATCACCTAGGGTCAACCCTATGGACAAACAATCCTATGGGGTCTCTTCTTGAGATCTCCCATATTAGCTCCACCTACTAAGTGTCAGAGGTTAAAACCAACATATGGAACTTCAATATGGGCAAAGAAGAGTTTTAGAATTTCTAAAGGTGAGGGTGTTGATGCAGACTAGATTTGTGTGTTATATTTTTGTAAATATTTTTTAATATTACAAAAATACACACAATAGTAATAATAATAAATATGCAATGAAAATAAAACAAAAAAAATCTTAGTGAAAATAAGTTTATCTTTTAAAACCTTTAAACTTTCAAATCCCCTAATAATAATGCAAGTATAAGTATCGCTAAAGTAATAAAGGGTTGTAATGGAGTTCAGGATATCGATCCCACAAGAAAGTTGGAAATATTTATAGATAAATTCTTATAATTATAATGTAAATCATAATTTAAACTACAAAACATAAGTACTCAATTTGAATCTAAAGTATTAGACTAAATGCTAAATAAAATACAATTAAAAGAACTAGATTAACTAAACTAATTGCTAAACTTTCAAAAGTTAACTTACAAAAACTAAACAAAGTTTTTGTGACGGAGAGTTCAAATTTAAGAAAGCATCCTTCCTATTTATAATGAGTATATGAATTGTGAAGAAGTTAAAATCATTTGAAAATATATAAAATTATTTTGTGCCAAGTGCATAAAGAACATTGACTAATTAAGTGTTTGGTCCCTAATTCCATGGTTATGCTTGGAGGATACCAGCTGCCACTCCAGAGCTCCCACTACACCATCACCTGAGGGTTAACAATCTCACATTAGTATCCAATCAACTGAACCAAATTAGGGATTTTAATCTATGACCTTAAAATCTCTAATTATGAATCCAACAAAGTATATTTAATTATTTATTTGCACTCAACTCCATGGATGACATCCTCTCCCATGAAATCAAATGTAAATTTCACTATGTTGTAGAAATCATAACCCTTTCAGAACATATGTTTCTCAATACATTTTAAAATTTCAATTAGCCATACAAAAAGTAAATGAAGATTGAAGTTCAAATCATCACCAATTTTTGACATTTAAAATTGTATAAAACAAAATCAATTCTTCACAAGATCATATCTCAAATTAGCGAGAAGGACAAAGAAGACTACTTAGAATTCATGAGAAGGAAGCAATAAAACATGAATTTCATATATAAAATTCAGTTTACAAAAATAAAGAAAAAAAAGATACAACTTATCTCACAATTCTACCCAAGAAAATCCCTAGAAGTTCTTTTCAAGAACTTTCTCTCTTCACAAGCACTCTCAATTCTCTCTTACAAGCACTCTCAATTCTCACCTTCTCTCTCCTTTTAGAATACTTGAAGAAAATCTTCAAGCCCTTAACTTTCTATCTCTCTTGCCCTCTTCAAAATCTCTCCCTCACTTATCTCTTCAGCCCTCCTTTCACGCCACCTCCATGCCCTAGACTTGCCTTTCATTTCTTAGAGGCTGCCTCCCTCTAAAAAGAATTCAAAATTCCTGCTAAAAGTCTATCCAAAAGTCAACTCTTTTGAATTCTAAATGACATGTCAATTGATCCCCGAGACATATCCATTTAAAAAAGAACCTTCCAAAGTGTCTAGATGCATTGAATCATTCCATGGGGTGTTTAGAACAAGTGGCTCTTTCAAAATTAGCACAAAATTCATCCCAAACTGCCTTAATTAGCAAAAAATCGTCTCTGGCGCCTCACGCGCTGGTTCTGGTACTTTAGGCTCCAACTTGCTTAAGATCACTTTGTTCTGGGTTTTGGCGCTTCAGGCACAAAATCTAAAACTTCATGCACTAGCTCTTTATAAAATGGAGCTTCAGGAGCCAATTCTCGTGCTTGAGATGCCAGCTCTCTGTAAAATGATGCTTCAGGCGCCAGAATCTCAAACTTTGTTGTTTTGGCTCCAAATTTCGTCCTTTTTACTACTTTTGCTCCAAATGCCTAAAATTGATATACATACAAGAAAAACATGAAAATACCCTTCTTTAAAGTGTAATATCACCAAAAATAGGTAAAAAATGTATACTTAAAGTAAAACATTATTTTGGTGTATCAAAATCCACAAACTTAAATGTTACTTGTCCTCAAGTGACACTATTACTACATAAAAGTATTGACTTAGGATAGAGATTAACTTATAAACTTTTGTACTTTAGTTTTATAAACAAAAAAGTAAAATTTAAGAAAAACTTTTAATAACTATTCAAACTCTAAGTCTAAGAATAGTTAGTAATCAAATCTAAGCTTTCTAAATATCTATTTATTTTAATAAAAATGGTAATTTATCATATCAAGGATACTTAGAGCATCTATATGAAAAATAACTTCATGAAAACTTTACTAGTAATGGTGCTAATACTCCAATACAAGTTTAGAAAATGTAATAAAGTCTTTTCCTTAAGTTGATTCAAGTGAAGCCAATTTTTTATTTGGCATCTCCTCAAGCTTCTCCTCACACTTTTTTTTTTCTTTTCTTTTTCTTTTTTTCTTTTTAGGTTCTTTTCAATCCTTTCTTTTCTTTTTTAAGTGAGGATTACTATATCTGAATAACTTTTAATAATTTTTAACTTCAATATCCTCTTCTTACAGTTAAAACTCTTTACCTTTCTTCACTTTATAAATTCATATTAATTTTTTGATTTTTCATAAAGTCTAATTTTTTTCTTCATACATGAAACTCTAAAATTCTTAATAGTTGAAAAATACAATTTTCTTTACTTTAAACAGGAAAACATAGTCTTAACCTTTCATACCAAATATCCTTAACTTTATAATTGACCTTCATTTTAAAAAATTTATACCTAAATTTACCATAATATTTACGAACATAAATATAGTCATTTAAATTTAAAACTTAATATCTCAGGTCATGTTAAATTAATTTTAAAAATATAGTTAATAAAGGACAAAAAAAATTTAGTTTGCTTCTATTTAAAAGAAAATTTCATTCCCCGAAACTTAAATTTTTAAGTAATTAAAAATGTTCAGTATAAAATTTTTTTGGTGAATAAAAAAAATGAATGCATAAGAATAAAAACTAACCTGTAGAAGATTTCTATGTATAAAATTGGGTTATGGTATACTGCAGGTCTTAACTTTAAAAATTCATAGAGGCTTTAAAGCCTTAAATGAAACATAATATATTTTAAAGAAGTGTGGAAGAATTAAAAAAAAAACATAAACCTAAACTAAAAAATCCTAAAAATGCAAAAAAAGTAAAAATCTACAGTTACTTTTACAATTAGGTCCACAGTTCAGCATTAAAATGAAAGTTTTTACTATAATATTTTTAAATAAAACAAACTGCAAAAAATCCAAATAACAAACAAACATACTAAACTCCTAAAAATATCAGTCTTCATCCCCTTCCTCTTCATCATCTTCATTTTATTCTTCTTCTTCATCTTCATTTTGATCTGGAAAATAAGGAGTGAAATTGGGGCAAGTTGAAAATTTCACAACATACTCACCTCTAAAATATCAAACCATAGTGTCCTGATAGGCTGTATCAGACTGAACTCTTCTCTGCTTATATTTATCATTATAAGCTATCCTTGCTTCATATCCTCCAATCCTATTTTGCATAGTCACAATATCCATTTGTTGAATCATAAGCTACTCCATAATATTTTCAAGTGAAGCAGAGTGAGTAGATGGCCTTGCAGCTGACGTTGAGGGTCTATCACCACCTCCACTCCTGAACTCAACAAATGATTTAAATCATTGAACTGTATGCTTCCCCATAAGATTTTGTGGCTATTGCTTTTCCTCATTTCTATGGGATTCTACTCATGATTGATCACATAAAGTGAAAATCGGGGCATGGTAGCCCAAACGACTAGCTGTAGCACTACTAGATATACTCCGAGCATGATGAACTATAAGAGCACCAACATGTACTGCCTTCATTCCCAGAATGCAGAAGTTTAGCACGGCTCTATACTTTGTTAGAACTATAAGAGAACCAATATCTACTGCCCTCATTTTTTGAATGCAGAAGTTTAACACAACTCTATTCTTTGTTACTTCGCTCAGATGATTTGTTGGCAGTAATTTAGCAAAGATGAAGTAATGCCATATCTTTGACAATCATGAAAGCGGAGAACTTAACTTTATTATTATTTTTAGTTTTTCATTCTTCATTTCAATCAATCAAAAAGGCAATTACTTCATCCAGTGATGAATCAGTCATCACGAATGTTATATATTCACAATGAAACACAATTTTGAGTCCTTAAAAAACATTGATCCTTTCTCTTGTAAAAACAACTTTCTTACCTCTCACTAGGATGCAATCATTAGTAGTGAACCACAAGTTGGCATAAGGCTCTCAGATCATAGGCACAATTGCTACTGCAGTGAAGTGGCCAAATCTCTCCCAATTTCTGACGACGATCAGCCTCTCGATCTCGCCACTCGGGTTAACAAATGCCCGTTCTTGGATCAATTTCCTTGATTCCATTTAAGTATTATAACAGTGTTGGGCCTTGTAATTAATGAATCTCCTTGCATCAAAATCTCTCATAGGCTTTCCTCTTTTTACTCGTGGACCTATTGGAAATTCTACGAAAATCCAAGTAAAATCCAAATAAATTACAAGATCAAAAATCTAGTTACACAAGTAAGATTATTTGGTAAGAAACTTTTCACCATAGGTCTTCTTCAAGCTCCTTCATAAAAAATTCTATTTTTTTTATCTCCCATAATATAGGATACATCCATGGTGAAAAAAAAATTTCTAGGTTAAAGTGAAACTTTTACTAAGAGAAGATGAAATCTAAGATCTTTGGCCTTCGAAATCATCTCAAATGTGCACACTATGAAGCCCTAGGTCGTAGTATAGAGGTAAGAGATGACCCAAACAATAAAAATGGTATTTTACTAGTCAATTGCGCAATTTTTTAGGCAATCTGGGCATTTTCAACAACTTGGCA
The DNA here is from genome assembly GCF_001263595.1 of Phalaenopsis equestris. Taxonomy (NCBI): domain Eukaryota; kingdom Viridiplantae; phylum Streptophyta; class Magnoliopsida; order Asparagales; family Orchidaceae; genus Phalaenopsis; species Phalaenopsis equestris. The sequence continues at coordinate 134,776 of NW_018219004.1, forward strand.
CCTCAGGCGCCAACTCCTAATTTTCCAGATTTCATTTTCTGAGGAAATCTGCTGCGAACCGCTTTACATCAATCTCTAATTAACTTAAATAAACATTTCAACTCATAATTAAACAATTTTCTTACACATAAATTTTAGAAACAACAGAAAACTCACTTTTATATATAAAATTTGCACTATTACAAACTGACAACTTTCAAGCCAACAAAGTTTAATTCAGTTCCAAAGCAAACCAAACATCCTAATACTGAAATCTAAATATCAAAATACTCAACATGAATATAAATAGAGTTCAACAATGAAAGTAAATGCAATCCATCATAACATAATACATTAAGTAAGTAGTACTAAAAAAAGGTTATGTGCATAAAGTAAGTTCAAATATCTTCTTCGCTCTCGTCCTCTTGGATATATCTCATGGATTGGTAGTGCACGTATAAGTTGTAGAAAGGTTGATAAAGAAATTCATCAGTTGAATCTTCCACAATCCAAGTATGTTTCTTGAACATACATACCAAACCATCTTCAATACGTCTATTATGTTTAAAATGTTCCTTCATTCTCCAATATAGATGATCCAACATTTCAGAAATATTCCCAATTGCATGCGTAAGGTTCTGTACCTTTTTCTCTATCTTCTTGATTATTTTCAAAAGTGTGTTCAAACTGAAGTAAGGCTGAATAGGTGATGAATTATGGGATGTTGTATCCATCAATACATTCATATCATTCTAAACTCCCATTCCAATGCAGTTGCAATAATCTTCTGTGTACATAAGCTTCCAAGGAAGAAACAATTTCTCCCAACATTCCTTAGGCACTTTTGATTGACTGCATGGTAAGAAAAAAATAGATGGATGTCTCAGTCCAGTAGTAGATCCATTTACGATCAAACGCAAAACCAATTTTACAATTATTGCATCAATATCAATAGGTTTTCTAGTTTAAATATAATAATTAGGGATAACACTCTCTTTAGTCACTTTACTGATTTTTGTAGTGGGATTAATTTCGATGCAATAAAGAAATGCCACGCCTTAGATGTAGGATTCAACAATGATGAAGAAAAACTTACATTTCCATCACTCTAACCTCCCAATTTGATTTTCATCTATAAGGTATCATTAGAGTTTGCTCATATTATCTGTTGTAGGGCTAAAAATTGTATAGTGGCAAATATGAACACTTTCAATCATAAACGTATCATTTATCCTTGAAGGAGTAAATTGCACAAACCTACCTCACACCTAGACAATTCCTTGGTTGATTCCATAAAGATATGCATAAAACACTTTCACCACAGTGAAAACTACGACAACAATAGTGTAGCAAAGCACATCGCAGTGTCTTTGTACAATTATCTATCCCACTCGAGTATTCGGTGTGTTGAATCCTTGATTCACAAATCTCCTTTCCTTAATTAGGCTCTTCTTCACAAGAACACGATCATGTAACTTTTGCGCATCAAAATTGGAACTTTCTATGGTTGAAAATTCCAAATCTTGCAGAATTTTTTGAGTGGGAAGCCATTAGGTTTGAAAAGTAGTGACTCTTCCCTCATTTTGCCCCCTAAAATATGCTTTGGAATCAGATTTTGGGAGTTATAAGGAGAAGAACCTACCAAAAATAGCCAAATACTGCCTTCTAAAATGTTTTAAGTCAATTTCATTGTCGCGGTGCTTCACTCTTCAATTCTAGCACTTTAGGCGCCAACTCTCTAGAAAGTGGCACTTTAGGCGCCAATCTGGCGCCTCTGACACCAGTTTCAAAATTTTCTCCATTTTGATTTTAGTCTAATAAATTCTCAATTATCCACAAAATTAAGTAAATAAAGATGTTCTTAAATATTTTCTAAATATACAAAATCCATAAAAATATGAATATATATATATATATATTATTCCAAACAAAACATAAGATCGTTAGCCCGACATTCCCAGTATTTATTCCACAGGGATAGACATTTACAATTCTGAATGACCTTTTCCACATAGACTTTAGTTTTCCAGGAAATAATTTCAATCTTGTATTGTAAACTAAAACTTCCCGTTCAAGCTCAAATTTTTTCTTTAATTTTTTTTAATCATGTCATTCTTTCATTCTTCGTTTATAAATCTTATCATCATCGTAAGATTCATTCCTAATTTCTTCAAACTCATTCAATTGCAATAATATTTTCTCACTAACATCTTTCAAATTAAAATTGAACTTCTTCATTGACTAATAGGCTTTATGCTCCAATTCTACTGGCAAGTGACACGTCTTTCCAAAATTTAATCTATATGGAGACATTCCCATAGGTGTCTTATAGGCTATATTGTAAGCCCATAATGTAGTATGTAATCTAACAGTCCAATCCATTTTATTAGGATTTACACTTTTTTCTAAAATTCTTTTAATTTCACAATTAAATACTTCTATTAAACCACTAGTCTTAGGATGAAAAGAATAGGATGATAAGAAACTGCAATTTTATGCAAAATATTATATGTTTCCACCAGCTTAGCAATTGTTGCATTCCTCAAATTAGATCCTCCATCGGTAATGATTATTCTAGACATTTTATATCATTTAAAAATATTTTATGATTAAAAATATTAAAACACACCAAGCATCACATCGAGGTAAAGTGATTGCTTCAATTCATTTTGAAGCAAAATCCATTGCAATCAATATATACACATTTCTAAATGAAGGTATAAATGGTCCTATAAAATCCAATCCCCATGCATCAAAAATTTCAATTTCCAAATTAAAATTCAGAGACATTTCTTTTTTTTTTTTGAAATATTACCGACTCTCAGACACTGATCATATATATATATATATATATATATATATAGTCAGGGGAGAGAATAAATATATATATATATATATTAACATCTCTAAATAGAGTAGGCCAATAAAATCTAGATTGTAAAATTTTTTGAACAGTTCTACCATTTTCAAAATGACCTCCAAAATCAGAAACATGAGGCATTTTTGATAAATTCCTGAATTTCCTTATAAGGCACACATCATCTCATTACTAAATCCTTGAATTATTTGTACAAATATGGTTCATCCCTAAAATAAGATTTTGCATCGTGAATAAATTTTTTTTGTTGTTGTTTTGTCATTCCATATGATAAAATACCACTAACTATATAATTAACAAGATCTGCAAGCCACGGTATTTCTCATCCTTTTACAACATAAAGTTAATCATCAGGAAAAGTTTCATTAGTTTATTTTTCCAAATCAAGTATTTCTTCCTATTCCAACCTAGATAGATGATCAACAATTTGATTATCAGCCCCTTTCTTATTGACTACTACAAAATCAAACTCTTGCATTAGAAGTACCCATCTAATTAATCTTAGTTTTGCATCCTTCTTTCACATTAAATACTTAATAGCTGATTGGTTAGTATGCACAGCACGTTTAGCTCCAATTAGATAAGAACTAAGCTTACCAAAAACATAAATAATGGCTAATAACCCTCTTTCAGTTACGGTGTAATTAATTTGAGCATCATTAAGAGTCTTACTAGCATAGTATAAAACTTTTAAAATTTTGTCATATCTCTATCCTAAAACAGCTCCAAATGCATAATTACTTGCATCACACATTAACTCAAAAGGTTTCTCCCAATCAGGTGAAATAACTAAGGGAGCAGTGATCAATTTCTCCTTTAAAGTTTCAAAGGCTTTAAGGCATTATTGGTTAAAATCAAATTTTGTACCTTTTTCCAGGAGTTTACATAAAGGCTTACTAATTTTTTTAAAACTGTTAATATATCACCTGTAAAATCCACATGTCCTAAAAAGATCCTAACTCCTCTTATTGTAGTAGGTGGAGGTAGTTTAGATATAACCTGTATTTTTGCAGGATCTACTTCCATGCCATTGTCTGAAATTTTATGCCCAAGTAAATATCTTCCTGTAACTGTAAATTGACATTTTTTTTAGTTTAATACGAGATTAGTCTTTTAACATCATTCTAGAACTTCCTCTTAATAATTTATACATATTTCAAATGAAGTTTCAAATATAGAAAGATCGTCCATAAAGATTTCAATCCCTTTTTCAATTAAATCATTGAAAATTGACATCATACATCCTTGAAATGTTGCAGGTGCATTACATAATCCAAAGGGCATTACATAATCCAAAGGTTACATAATCCAAAGGGCATTCACCGAAAATCAAAAGTTCCGTAAGGACTAGTAAATGTTGTTTTCACTTGATCCTCTGGAGTAATATGTATTTGATAATAAAAGATATATCCATCAAGAAAATAAAAATATCTGTGCCTAGCCAGTCTATCCAACATTTGGTCTAAAAAGGGTAAAGGATAATGATCCTTCCTGGTTGGAGAATTTAATTTTTTATAATCTATGTAGATTCACCATCCAGTGATTTCTCTTGTTGGTATTAATTCATTATTCTTATTTGTCACAACAGTCACACATCTTTTCTTTTGAACACAGTGAATTGGACTCACCCAAGAACTATCTGAAATAGGATGTATTATTCCAACATCTAACCATTTAAAATCTCTTTCTTAACAACTTCTTTCATCATAAGATTCAATCTTCTTTAAGGATCAGCTCTTTGTTCATGTTGATCTTACAATAAAATTTTATGCATACAAATTGAAGGACTGATTCCTATAATATCAGCTAATGTCTTTCTAAAGGCTTTCTTGTATCTTTTTAAAGTTTCTAAAAATTGTTGTTCTCACATATCAGTTAAATCTAAGGATACAGAGAAAGTTAATGTAGGTAAGTCTCCTAAAAATGCATACTTTTAATGTGTAAGAAGTGTTTTCATTTCTAGTTCAAGAGGTTTCTCAATAGATGAAATTAAATTCTTATTATCATCTGTAGGATCTAACATTTCAATTTTTTTCATGAACATAATCCAAATCTTCATCACTCACTTCCATAGATTATTCTTGAATTTCATACTCATCTTCATATTCCAAATATTATTTTTCAAATTTCTTTTTGAATGTCTTTGTGAAATATTTATGGCTTAAATATTTGTTAATATCCATTCTGAAGCATTCAATCTCTTGCTCTTTTATAGGGTATCTCATTGATTTTACAAAATTAAATGTAACCTCTTGATCACTAACTCTTATAGTTAGTTCTCCTTTATACACTTCTATCAAAGCTGTTCTAGTGGTAAGGAATGGTCTTCCTAAAATGATAAGAATTTCCTTATCTTCCTCCATATCTAACATAATAAAATCTACAGAAAAGATAAATTTATCAAATTTTACCAAAACATTCTCAATAATAATTTTAGGATAGGTAATCGAATGATCAACTAACTGAAGCGTTACAGTTGTAGATGAAATATCTCTTAAACCCAACCTTGATAAAGGCATAAGATTATTCCTGGCTCCCAAATCACAAAAAGCTTTTCCAAAAAAGAATAGTAAAACTACCAGGATCCTTAAGTTTTTCAAGAAGCTTCTATTGCATTATATCACTACACTCCTCACTGAGTGCAATAGTTTCTACAAACTTCCTTTTCTTATTAAGAGTTAACTTCATAAACTTCACATAGCTTGGTATTTGTTCCAATGCTTCAACAAATGTAATGTTTATCATTAATTTGCTTAATATTTCCAAAAATTTTGAAAATTGGTTATCTCTATTTTTCTTCTTCAATCTTTGAGCAAATGGAGGTAGTGGTCTTTCTACGTGATTTTCATTGGTTTAATATGACATTTAGACTCAAAATAAAAAAGTTCACCAGATTTTTCATTTTACACCTCATCTTTTTCAACTTCAACTTCAACTTCTTTTTGAACTCTAATTTCCAATTCTTTTCCACTTCACAGTTGAATAGTCTTAAGTTGCTCTTTGTTCTGATCTTTAAGATTTACTTCAACATTATTAGGCAACGTTCTGGAAGGTATATTGCTAAGTGCAGTAGCAATACTTCCCAATTGATTTTCGATGTTTCTAATTACAGCAGCTTCACTTTGTAATTGACTTCCCATTTTTAATATTAATTTATCCATTAGCAACTTCTTCTCCTTACTCTGTAAATTATTAAAACCTCGATGGTAATATGGTTTATAAGTTGGATTTCCTTGATTGTTGGATTTTCCTAATGGGTTCGCAGTGTTATTTCGCCATTGCGTATTTGCAGCGATAAAGTTATTGTTACTCTAACTAAAATTTGGATGATTCTTCCAACCAGGATTATACTAATTGACATAAGGATTATTATTACAATTATTTATTGCATTTAAGGTTTAATAAGAAGATTGAGATTCTAACATTTGTCCCAATGAGTTTTCCTCAAGCACAGGTGGTGTCTGAGAGTAATTCATTCCATATTGATCATTCATTCCATATTGATCTATCTTGATCTATCTTTTTTGATATAACAGCTATTTGGGTAGCCAACATAGATATCACATCAAAATCATCGTTACTAGCTACTCTTTTTGGATTTAACCTTTCAGACGACCATTGAAAATTATTAGTAGCCATCTCTTCAATTAAATAATATGCTTCATCGAATGGTTTTGACATTAATGATCCACCAGTAGTAGTGTCAATTATTGATCTAAGAGATCCAACCAATCCATTATAAAAAGTTTTAATTATTAACCAATTTGATAGTGCATGGTGTGGACACTTCCTAAGAAGATCGTTAAATCTTTCTCAGGCTTCATAAATTGATTCCCCTTCAAACTTCCAAAAAGATGTATATCATTTCTAAACTTAGCACTTTTTGAAGGTGGTAATTATTTAGATAAATTTTTTTGTGATAAGTCTCCCTAAGTTCTGATAGATCTAGGGACTAACGATTTTAACCACATCTAGCTTTATCCCTTAGTAAAAAAAGGAAAAAGTCTAAGTCTGATGACAGCACTCGATACTCCATCATATTTAAATGTATCATAAAATTCTAAAAAACTAGCAAGGAGGATCTTCAATTGGTGTTCCCCCAAACTGATTATTCTGAACCATTTGGATAATAGCAGTTTTAAGCTTAAATGAATTGGCAGTTACAACAGTATTTTGTATACTCAAATGAGTTTCCTCTACTCTAGGATTAGAATAATCTCTTAAAGGTCTCTGATGATGTTGATTTTCATTTCCAGCATTACTTAGATTGCAAGACATTTTGCTAAAATGATCTGTTTCCTTTTGTTGTTTTCAAAATTTTCTACTAGTTCTTTCAAACTTCAAATCTTAAGGTACTAAATCTTCAAACATTAAACTACACATAAAAAAACATAATAAGAAATTAAAATAAGCAAACACACAAAAATATGAAAATATCCAAATTAAACTACAAAAAATTTTTATTAGTTAAAATAAAATGATTTAAATTTTAAAATATTTTATTAACACTCTCAGTTACTTCCCTGGCAACGATGCCAAAAACTTGATGAGGGTTAGATTTATGTGTGTTACTTTTGCAAATATTTTGCAATTTTACAAAATACACACAATAGTAATAATAATAAATATGTAATGTAAGCCCAACAAAAATAACTTTAGTGAAAATAATTTTATCTTTTAAAAACTTTAAACTGCCAAATCCCCTAATAATAACACAAGTATACGTATTGCTCAAGTAATAAAAGGGCTCTAATGGAGTCCTAGATATCGATCCCAAAGGGAATATGGAAACACTTCAAGATAAATTATTATATTTATAACGTAAATCAAAATTTAAACTACAAAACTGAAGTACTCAATTCGATTATAAAGTATTAGAGTAAATGCTAAATAAAATGTTGTTAAAAGACTAGATTAACTAAACTATTCGCTAAACTTTTAAAAGTAAACTTAAAAAAGCTAAACAAAGTTTTCGTGATGGAGCGTTCAAATTTAAGAAAGCATCGTTCCCCTTTACAATGAGTATATGAATTGTGAAGAAATTAAAATAATTTGAAAATATATTGTATTATGCCAAATAGGAGCAAATCTATTCTTTACCCTCTTCCAAGTGCATAAAAGAACATTGACTAATCTAGAGTTTGGTCCTTAATTTCATGGTTAGGCTAAGAGGATACCAACTGTCACCCCAAAGTTCCCACTACTGCCTTCCTGAGGGCTAACAATCTCGCATTAGTTTCCAATCAACTGAACCAAATTGTGGATTTTAATCTGTCACTTTAAAATTTCTAATTCCGTATCCAACAAAGTTTATTTTCTTATTTATTTGCATTCAACTCCATAGATTACATCCTCTCTCATAAAATCAAATGTGATTTTCACTATATTTTATAAATCATAGCCCTTTTGGAACATATGTTTCTCAACACATTTTAACATTTCAATTGGCCAAATCAAAAATTAAATGGAGATTGGAGTTCAAATCATCAAAAAATTTTGTCATTTAAAACTGAATAAAAAATCAGTAATTCACAAAATCATATCTCAAAGTAGCGAGAAGGATAAAAAAGACTACTCATAATTCATGAGAATGAAACAACAAAATACAGATTTCATATATAAAAATAAGTTTATAAAAATAAAGATGTAAGAGACACAACTTATCTCACAATCCTTTCCAAGCAAATCCCTAGAAGTTCTCTTCAAGCACTTTCCCACTTTACAATCAGTCTCAATTCTCTCTTAGAAGAGTATTGAAGAAGAAATCTCTCAACTTCCATGTCCTCTTACACTCCTTGAAGAAAGTCTTCAAGCCCTTGTCTCTCTCTCTCTCTCTTGCCTTCTTCGAACTCTCTCCCTCACACCTCTCTTCAACCCTCCTTTCATGCCACCTCCATGCCCTAGGCTTCTCTCTCTTTTATTAGAGGGTGCCTCCTCAAAAAAGGAATTTAAAATTCCCTCCAAAATTTTATCCAAAAGTCAACTCTTTTGAATTACAAAAGACATGTTTATTAATTCATGGGACATATACCTTCATAAAAGAACCTTCCAAAGTGTTTAGATGTATTGAATCACTCCATGATCTATCAGGTGTCATCACTAGTCCTCTAGGATAGTAGATAGAGAAGTACTATGGCTAAATCCAAGGCTTCTAAGGAAGAGACTAGACCTCAACCAAAAGTGAGGTCAACAAATGGATCCTCAATTGGTGTAGTGTGCCGAGCAAGCACACCGCACGTATTGGCGTTGATCATGAGATCAATAAATCCAACATGACTGTCTGAGCTAACACACTCAGAACAAAGCAGAGAAGAAGCAAAGAAGATTTTTGCTGGGGAGTGAACAAGAACTCTTGTTAAGGAAATAGAAAGGGGATGTCGGAGGTACCCATCATGGAAACTGATGTCCACCACAAAGATTTAATTCAATTTTAATGTCTTAAATTTAAGTTTTGATTTTAGTTTTGATTTTAGTTTTGATTTAAAATTTCATGAGATAGAATTATGTGCGGGGAAACCGGCTAGAGATGGAAAGCACAAGGTCTCACATCCAACTCATGAGGCCGAACGAAAGTGCAGAGAAATATGAGAATCGGATGCCTTACTCCATTTAAGGTAATGTTATACCCATCTCGAAGCATGGGGATTCATAATTTAGGTACTGACCCAAGGATGAGAACTGGAATTTAAGTACTTGCCTCAGAATGAGATTTAGAAGCCTTGTTCTATCTAAGAGGGCCTCACACCAATCTTGAGGTACTGACCTCAAAATAGGTTGCCTTGTTCCATTTAAGGGGGCTTCACATCTACCTCGAAAGATCGAAATCATAAATTAGGTACTGACCCCGAAATGTGAACTCGAGTTTAGGTACCAGCCTCGAAATGAGAATCAGAAGCCCTTTTCCATTTATGAGGGCCTCACAATGATCTCGAGGATTGTGAATAGGTTGCCTTGTTCCATTTATGAAGGTGTTACATACATCAAAAGATGGGAATAAAAATTTGGGTACTGACCCCGAGATGAGAACTGGAATTTAGGTACCAGCCTTAGAATGAGAATTAGAAGCCTTATTTTATTTGAAAGGGCCTCACACCAATCTCGAGGATTGAGAGTAAGATGTCTTGTTCCATTTAAGGGGGCCTCACACCTATCTTGAAAGATGAGAATCAGAATTTAGGTACTGACCCTGAAAGGTTCATGAGTGCGGAAAATTTCTCAAATAGGATGTGGAAAATATGTGGATGGAATCGGAATCCATGCACCGACCCAAAAATTTCAAGAATGTAGAAAACAAGAATGGAATACATAAAAAATGTGGATGGACTTGGAATCCATGCACCGACCTGGAAATTTCATGGATGTAGAAAATAATAATGGAATACATAAAATTTTTGGAAGGAATCAAAATCCTTGCACCAACCCAAAAATTTCATGAATGTGGAAAACTTGAATGGATTGCAAAAAATATTTTGATGAAATCGGAATCCATGCACTGAAATAGAAATTTCAAGGGAATTAGAATTTTGGTACTGACCACAAGAGGAGAATAGAAATTTAGTTACTGACCTCAAGTGCATCATACATGCGAAGAGCTTGTGAGAAGAGTGTGGAAAATTGTGAAGTTGAGCCTGTGAAAAGATTAATGGGATTTGTGAAAAGTACAAAACTCCATGGGGATTGTGAAAAATCTGTGTAGACGGTGGAATTCATGCTACAAGAGTGCAAAGTGTGGAACTCCAAAGTCGAGATGAATCGGCTTACCAATTTTATTTATTTATTTTTTGTTGTTTTTATTATCATTAATTTTTTTTTATTTATCAGAATGTATTTTAAAATTTGATTTTCATTGATTAACATTTCAATTTTAAGTTTTAATTTTTAATTTTGTTATTAGAATTTCTCTATATAGTTCTTTGTTTATTATAATCTAGGACCAAAGTATGGTCATATGAATTTTCATAAATCGCACAAAAAGGCCATTTGGCAAATATGTTGAAATCTAAAAGAAACTTTGTTAAACTTTTCTTCAATCATGTAGTACAATCGGATGTATACTGAAATGTCACAAAGAAACATGTTGAGTACATCTACAATAACATATATTATATCTGCTCTGCTCTGATGCAACAAAAAAAAGTAACATATATCTATCTTTGAGACAAGCTCATGGTCAAGCTAACCTTCTAAGCCACGCTTTGGAAAAAGAGTTCCTTTCCCACGTACTAATAGGTAAAATTATTTCACAGCTCTTATGGATGCAATTCTTCTAGCTCTGGACCTGGATGATATTCATGTGGTACTTTTTTATTATTCATTCTTCTTAATGTGATAGAAATCCTGTGATGTAGCACTCCCGGGATGCAATGCTTTGCCAAGTCTGCTCCATTTCCTTTTAAAATTAAAACTGAACCCACCGGTAGTGGAAACTCGACTGATTCTCTGAACTCTCCAGGTCCAAAAATATCAGTTTCTATTCCAAATAAGATGTTTCTCTTGCTCATAAAAGATACTATAGAGAAAGGTCTGACAAATTCATGATGATCTATGTGGGGAGGAATGCAGGCCCCTTCCTCATAGATGTTGATGATGTAGCTATTTGGGATGCAATATGTCGGTAGTATGCTCCATCTAACCATTCTCTTATTCATTCTCTTTATTTCAGATGGCGGAGGATCCACCTCATCATATCCTAAGATGCCCCGGAGGATTCCCTAGCATGTTCTTAATAAAATTATAGCATCATCCACATAGGATAGTAATTCTTCCTTTCCACCACATCCACTTGTGCGATTTAGCATGTCTTCTTCTTTAGTATTCAAGCTTAGGCTCTATCTCTGAGATCAAATACACAGTCCAAAATCATTTATTTGTCACTTTATGAGAATACCCTAGTGTATATTTCTAATCCTTCTAGGATATTAACAAATTTTCATTGAATTTCCTTATATATTCAAATTCTTGCTTCTAAAGCCTACCCATCGTCTCTAAATCTACTTTAAGAATCCTCTGCAAACATTATGATCACTCTTCTTTCTCATCGTCTACATGAATCCATGACGACGATGACTATGTAAACTGTGGTATATATGGCTCGACCTCTAGGTGGTCTGCATTTCTGAACTTCTTACTGGCAGCTTTATATTGTTCAAGCATTCCATACCTCTTAAGTTGGAAAATGTTACACTCTGGGCATTCTGTGAAGGCTCCCGCTGACAGTGTCCTTCTTGGGATTTCTGCATTGCACATCAGGCACCTTGTGCAAAGCTCGTCAGGAACCCTTGGTGGTTTGGACTCCACAACAAACTCTAACTAATCCTCTGTGACCGACATACTGGTGGAAGTTTTCTTAAACATGGAATGTAGATTTTAAATTTAACATGTGTAAGTATTTTATTTAACTTAATTTAGCAAAGTTTCAAGATTAAAAATGGAAGAGATTTGGAAGTGCAAAATTAAAATTTTTATTTTATTAAGATTAATTTTATTACAAAAAATTTAGACACAGTCATAAAAGCTGGCCAAATAAACATCCTCAGAATGAGTAACAATTCCAGAAAAGGAAACTCACTTCAGGTTCATCAAGTCTTATAATATTGCTTTAGGTATCATCTGTTGATTGACAACAACAATCTTTTACCTCGAAAGTCCACTATTTGGTAAGATCCTCCAGAATAGACCTTCTCCATTGTAAATGGTTCCTTCGAAGTTGGCTCTAATTTTCCATCTATCATGTGGTGTGCAAGGATAGGCCTTCTGAGAACGAGTACTCACCAACTTTGAATGACCTCAGGCGGACCAATTTGTCATTAGCTTGTACCATCTTTTCTTGATAAAGTTCTAGATTTTGCTTTGCTTCCAATCGCCTTTCTTCGAGGCCCTCTAATTCTACAAGTATGAGCTTTGCACTAACTTCTGCTGTAATCTGATTGGTTACAACAACTTTAAAAGATGGTATCTGGACTTCTAATTGCAATACAACCTCAAACTCGTACACTAATGCATATGGGATATGCTGAGTAGGAGTTCTGAATGTTGTCCTGTACGCCCACAAGGTCCCTAACAGTTTGTCATGCCATCCTCTTTTGTTCTCGTCCAATGTTTTCCTTAAAATTTGACAAGCATCTTATTTAAGGCCTCGGCCAGGCCATTTACTCTGGGATATTAAATTGTAGAGTATCTCTAATCTATCCCATGTAACTTGACAAAACTATCAATCTTAGTGCTCTTGAAGGCTGACCCATTGTCTGAAATCACTCTGCCTGCAACACTAAAATGGTAGACAATCTGACTCTTAAAAAATTGAAGAACGTGTTGCATTATAACCTCTCACAATGACACTGCTTCAACCCATTTGGAGAATTAATTTGTAGCTGTAAGAATGAATCTATATCCTTTTGATTATGGAGGGTCTATAAGACCCACTATATTTGTGCCCCTACACTCGAATGGCAATGATGTTGGGTTTAGCACATTTGGGGGTTAGTGTAAGACCACTCCATGCACTTAACATCGGTGACACTTTCTCATTGTATCCATGCAATCTATTATCAACGCTGGCCAATAATATCTGAGTCTCTTAATTTTCATCTTCATCTTTGGCGCTGCTGACTGGTGAGCACCACACAACACAATCTGGCATGTACTTCTTTAACAATATCTTGTGCTTCAACTCCGCTCACACACCTCAGCCACATCTAATTAAATGACCTTTTGTAGAGGACATCACCTACCAAAGCATATTACATAGCTCTTCTCATGATATAATATGATGCTAACTTGTCTTCTGGTAGTTTTCCTATTTGAAAATTTCTATTAATGACCCACACCAATCTTTACTCTTATCTGCAGAGAAGAGCTGAAACCTACTTGAGAGACTAGAAATAAAGTGTCTTAGGTATGTCAGTTTACCTTGAATGGAATGTAGTTGTTTCAAGGTTTTGGGAGGAGGCATTTCCAAAATAGCTTTAATCTTATATAGGTCAATCTTGATTCTTTGATAATGGACAACAAATCCAATATATTTCCCAAAGGTAACACCAAAGGAATAGTTTAAAGGATTAATTTTAAGATTATATCATTGCAATCGCTCAAACACGATCCTCAAATCATACAAGTGGTATATTCTCTGTTTGCTTTTTATGAACATGTCGTCCACATAGCACTCCACCTGGTTGTGGATGAGGTCATTAAAGATCTTCATCATAGCTCATTGGTATGTTGCTCCAGCACTTATTAACCTAAACAACATCACTGTGTGACGAAAGATTCCAATCGGCCTTTTGAAATTTGTAAGTGTTTCATCTTCTGAAGCCATTTGATTTAATTGTATCATAACAATCTATCCATGAAGGAGAAGATCTCGTTTGTCAATGTGATGTCCACCATCAACCTGGTATCTATAATAGAAACTCATCTTTTGGGTACACATTATTTAAATCCTTGAAGTCGACACATATACAGATCTGTCCATTCTTCTTCTTAATTGGAACAATATTGGCTAACCACATTACATATACAATATTGACAAATTTGGCATCTATTAGCTTTTTTACCTTGGTAATGACCTATTGCTTTATTTCAAGGTGCATGCTTTTAGGAGCTTGTTTCATTGGGATCATATATTTGTCCACCCCCAGCTTATGAACTGCAATTTCGGAAGAAAATCCTGACATCTCATCATAGCTTCAAGCGAAGAAAACTTTGAATTCTGACAGTAATTTGATCAACTCTGTAGATTCTTCTTTACTGAGTAGAGAAGTTATGAAGGTGGATCAGGGCTGCTCCTCAGTCCTAAGGTAGACTTCCTTAAATTCATTGATGGTTGATTTAATCTTTTCTTCAACTTCTGGTGGAGCATCATCCATCGAAGAATGTTCAAAATCATCACTCACATTGAGGCAATCCTCTTCTGACTTGCTAGTAACAACCATGCAAAATCATGAATCATTAACTGGTCATATTGTACCAAATCCAAGACCTTCTTTCAAGTTAGGAGTTCGACTCTTAACATTCCATAATTTCTCAAAAAGTTGTAGTTTATCTTTTGGCATTTATTTTGGAATGCATGTTTGTTGAATTAGTTTTTATACACAAGGAGAATAGTAACCAAACAAAAATTCCATTAATTCATTAGAATCCTCTTCCAAATTTACATGATTTTCAGATTTAATAGAAGGAGAAGCACGGTAAAGCTTGATCAACTTAAAACTAACACCCCTGGTGTCATTGACCTTTAAACTCTTGACCTTTTGAGGCTGTATCGGAGTAAGGGTCATGGCATGCACATAGTGGTTGATCTGATCATACATTGATTCATATTCACTTTTCTCCACTTCTTCCAAGGAATTCTCAAAGTGTGGTTTCTTCTATTTATCATCATCATTTCTTCCTCAGACTCATCTTCATCAGAGCTTTCTTTTATGTCACATTTGATGGTCGATTTTGTCTGATCAACAATCATGTTGGTTCTCCCTCATCCACATCTCCGGCCTCGATCTCAAATGCATGGGCTGAAAGAACCTCTACCAACTCATTGTTAAGAAGTGGTAGTAGATTGTTGAAGCAGATTGGAATGGTCCCTTCTTTGTGATTATTCTGCATTTTCAATTTTATCTGGTATAGCTTCATGGGAAAATATGGTCATCTATGGAGGAGCGTAGTAAGTAGTGTCTTCATGGATGCCTACCTCATGAACTAAAAATGGTTACAAATCCTCTTTGATGCAATGTTCTTATCCATCTTTTAAATACTTGATACATTGATGTAGTTTTGATAGAATCATATTATGCTCGTACAACCACGGTCGACTAAGAAAAACACTGAAAGAGGTTTCTGCTTCAATGATATGGAAATTTTTGGTTGTTACTAGCTCTCCAAATTTCATGAGGAGTGTAATCGATCCAAGTGCTCTTTCTTCCTTTTGATTAAAAATCATCTTATCACCTGTAAGCTCCTGAGCATCAATATCAAAGTATACTAACATTTGTAGACTCATTAAGTTAAGTGATGCTTTAGGATCAACCAAAACTCTAGACAACACAAATCTACTGATTTCGACAAACATGTAGAGTGGTTGGTTGTGGTTGGAAGTTCCAAGCAAAAAGTCTTCATTAGTGAAGGTCATGTCTTACTGTTCCTTTAACGAAAAAACTTTATCTGAGGATGTACTGGACGATTGAGCTAAGAATTTTTTTTTAAAATGATCAAGTAAAGCATTGACCAGAGACTCCCTTGTCTCCTTTGAAAGGATCAGAGCTTTGTAGATGCTTAGTTTGGCCTGCAACCTCTTAAGATGAGCTAGTACATTTTAATCAACTTTATACAAATCTCTAATTTATACTTGGTTAAGTATCTCTTCCACTAGCAGAACAAGAAGGTAGCTCTTCTCGAGTAACTATTTGCTTTCTTTTATCCGTTAGATCCGTTCTTGGAGGTGACACTTTTCATCTTCTCAGAATTTTTTTGTGATATCTTCTTCTTCTTCTTGCGATATTGTGGGAAAATTTTCTAGTGTTCCTTCTATATCAAAGAAATCTAAGTTGATGGTGAGCAGTGTTCCTTGAAACTTGAGGACTGGCTCCTCACTCCTAAAACTGTTGTGACCGGTGTCATCGATATCTTCTTTATTTTTGTTAACGTGTTCATCAGCCAAGTTTTATTTGAGGATCATTTTGAGAATCAAGATTGGGGTTAGATTGGTCACAATCAGTTATGTTATCACTAGAGATAGTTAAAATGTAGCCAAAATTGTAATCATTATATTCAAAAGACCCCAGAGGGGCAAAAAGATAGTCATACATGGTCAGGGGTTTGAGGAATTTCTCGGCTGTAGGCTGTATCCGAGACAACTAGTATAGCAGAGCCAGCCTCTATCTTACCCCTCGCGCTATCGGTCTTTACAATCATATCCTTCTTCTTTGGTTGCGATGGCTTCTCTAGTGAAATTTCTTACTTGGGCCTTGCAGGCTATAGAATCTGGGCTACGGCATGTGCTAAAGCGGTCTGAATCTGGTCAAGTATCTTCTTAGATGATCTGCTCCAAAATGTGCTCCATCCATCTTCATCTAAATAATGCTCTATCAGAGTAATTGTTTAGTTGAAATCAAATTTACAGAACCTCATTAAGGTTTTTTTAAATATTATTTCAAGGTTGTTATATTTCTTTGTTCCAGATTTCTCTCTACCCAATCCTTGAAACTAAAACAACCTTCATTGGTTTGCCCAAGCTTTGTGTGATATGGGCAAAAAAAGGGATGATCCTTCTTATCGGCCTCCTCTGGCTTCTTTGGCCTCAGCAATCGAAACTTGAGCTTCTTTATCAAATTCCTAAACAACTTTAGCACAACTTCATATATGAAGGAATACACCCTATTCATCCGCACTACGAATGAAGGACCTCGCCAACCATCTATCCAGAATGGTCCTTTCTGAGAAGATTGTTGACTAGGCTGACCATGCTTTTATACCTGCTACAGATGATGATTAGGCTGACTATGCTGGGACAACTACTGTGAATTATGATGAGAATGTTCGACATGAATCTTCATGGGCTGCTTTCTCTTATCAACTATTATTGTTGTCCCAGATTTCTTCTCAAATACTCTAGTTGCTCTGGACCTGTCAGCCTTTTCCAAAAACTCCATAAGAGACTTCTTCTTGTAGGTTGTGGGCTTTGCTTAGCAACTTCTCAAATGACTTGATTGTGAGTCTCGTAAGCATGAAATCTACTAGTCGATGAATTCTTTTGAGTATAATCTCAATTGCATGTTGTTCCTGTAGTTGAGGCTTGTATTTCATGCTTATGTTTATCCACCTCAAGATGTAATCCACCAAGGTCTCATTAGACTATTGTCTTTCCACTATGAGATCACCTATGGTGATGTGATGTTGTACTCTTACAAATCTCTTCTTGAATAAGTGTTCCAACTTGGCAAAATTCTTGAGTGGTCTGTTAGGAAACTCGACATACCAATCAAAAGCTATCTCTGACAAGCTGCTGACAAACTGATGGAAAAGCAAGGCTTCATTTTCTCTGACATTACAACAACTAGCTTACAAATGGGCTATATGTTGTCTGAGATTTTTGCTCCCATCGAACGTCTTGAAATTCAGTGACGCAAGGCCTTTGGGGTAGGGTACAACATCAAACTCCTTCGGATAAAGTCTACCCATTGAAATTAATGCACCACCCTTAGACTAAACTATGGCCTCCCGAACTTGTTGTTCGACCATATGCTTAATATCCTTCTCTAGTATTACAATATGGGTGGAATCTTTCTTATTTTGATCATCTCTATTGGTGGAGGCAATTTCTCTCCTTTCATCTGTAATGCGAACAATCTCTGGTTGGTTGACTTATGGAAAAGCTAACTATTGTGACTCGGATTGTCCATGCATTGTAACCATGAAGATCATGGTGGCAGCCATCTCCTCCTTTCTTTTCTCCATCTGGCTGATCTTCTTGTCTCTTAACAAAATAACCCATCACAGGTCATCCACAGTGTTCCCCTCAACAAGTGGCTGAGCTTCGCGCACAGATGTAGTGGATCTAGTCTTGATGACATTAATATTTATAAACTCTTCATCAAGATAATAATTAAAATTGAAATCTTTATCATCAATAATCACCTCATGTTCTCTGACCAACTCATAAATCTCGTCTCTAAACTTTTCAACTTTTTCTTCAATAATTCTTTTGTGAATCATCTTGAGATCCAGAGGACTCTCCTGAGCATCCTCCCTTTGCACACCAGACACTATAGCAATAATTGCAAAAACATTCGATACTTTGAACCTTTGCTTCATTCCAAAATCTCACCATGCGGGCTCATCAAACAGTACTAGTGTGACTAAATTGGATATCCATATCTTTTTCTTTGTCGGTGACGCCTTGAGGTAGAGTGTATCAGTAGAGGCATCGGTACGCTGAAGAGAGGCATGCTCCTCGCAGTTTAACCAAGTACATCATTAGGTGACTTCTTTCCCTTATATTTCTTTGGAACATCTTTATGAACAATGACAGGTAGTATTCTTAGACCTAGACAAGACATGACTAGCAGACATTCTACATGCCCCGAAGCAATGACGATGGTATCTGAAACGGTCTGTAATTGGCTTCCTAGGCAGAATCTGATAGGATTAGAAGCTAGTGGAACCTCAACTAATTTTTTGGACTAACAAGTAGATCTGACATCTTTCAAAATCTCTTTCTTCTTTTGGGGAGATACTATGCATCCTACCTTCTTGAGTAACTCAGCAACTGAACACCCTTCCTTAGCAGCCAATCTTTCAAATACTGTACAAACTCTAGTGATAGGAGTGGGCTTCTCCCTTTCCTCACCATGAACATGGGATAATGACGGAGCAGCGACAATCCTATGGATGCTCTCATATCCAGTGGTATCCATCAATGGATGAAACTACTCCCTCGAAGGAGAGGAGAGGTCTCAAACATTATAAGTTCCTCTTAAAGAGTAATCTCCTCAACAACTTTATCTTTGTAATATGGGCCTTGGTAGCCCTCTAAACTCCTTTGCTACAGTTTCTTTTTTGTGATCAAGTTAGTAACATATTCTTTGCACTGGGTCCAATCTCAAATACCAATGATGGGGCAGTAAAATGTTCAACTAAAGCTTCTACAATCAGAATTTTCTTTTCCTTTTCTTTAATAGATGGTGTAGCAGGCACAATAACAGTGAATCTAGCAGTAGCCAGTGTAACCACTCTTGAGTGAACGAGCACATGAATGACAGACTTAAGGGATGTCGGAGTAGTGGTGATCTTTACCTTCTTACATGAAGGGAAATCTTGGGGGCAATTCAAGTTGAACTCAGCAGATGGCTCTTATACTTCCAGGGTAGCATCCTTCATGACAATAAATGGGGCTTTTCCTAGCATAACCTCAAGTTCGTCAAATTCGGTTCTAAACATGATCATGGGGGTGATGTTGCGGGAATCACAGTTGGTCGGCAGCTTGTAAGAGAAGATTAGGGTTGGGGTCGCCATCATAGCAGCTTCAATAGCAAACTTCTGAGGGTTAGTATTCTGTTAATACCTCGCAACTTTAGTGCAAACACAAAAAATTAACAAGGGATTTTTCTATGTACTGGGCACTCCTTTATTATTTTTATTTGATTTTATTTTGTGAGGGTTTTAAGATTTAATTTAAGCTTATCATTTGTTAACAAATTAGTTTTAAGATTTAATTTAAATTTAAGCTTATCATTTGTTAACAAATTAAATGCTGGAGGATTTAATTAAATTATGTGAGAGAAATTTTATAATGACTTGGCTCAATTTTGCAAAATAGCAAACAAAACTTGAAAGGTACGAGGAAAATGACAAAGTTTACGACCCTGTGTAGGACTAACCTCACAATGCTCATCAACCAAATGGAACTAGTTCACCAAAACATCTATTGGGGGTCCAACCACACAAAAGAAAAGGCCCTAAAGAACTCCTGAAACTCTCTATTTATAGGTGATTAAACAGGCGGTTCTGAAGTCCAAAAGAGTTGATCATATTTACCCAAGAAAAAACTAGGTGAAGCAGGCCAACGGAAGAAAGATAATCAGTTTCATGAGGGACATGAACACTTTACCGATGTATGAAGAAAAAACCTCCTGATCATAACAAATAGAGAAACAAATTTACCACTATAGTCACTAGAAGCTATCGATCGCTGAATTAAAAATTGTCAGTAGTCGGGATGGATATCCCGACGCCGAATATTAAAAGATATTTAATTATATATAATTTTTGAAAAAATAAGACCGAACCTATCTCTTATCTGTAATGTTTTAAATGATCGAGCACAACTCTGCAAGCAATATATCAACCTCGAAGGATGGATACACTACTTGTTGGTGGTGCTCGATAAAATAAAAAAAAAAGAATTTATGACATCCGTTTGAGTCTGCGATAATCCATTGTTTATGTTTACCGATAATTTTATCTATATAATATGAAGAATTAGATAGGGTTTATATTAAACTACGTTCTTAAAGTTTCCTATAAGGGCAAACCCTTATAGTTAGTTACATTTTATATTACCGAGGTCACCTAAGAAAACTCTCAATTTTGATCAGCAAATTTTGTATTCAAGGAATTCAATAAAAGATAGGGCTTTTCAAAGATCGAACAAAGATGTGTCAAATGGGGATGACTCAAATTTGGAACATTGATTTTAGGAATCCAAAGGGAGATAAACTAGAGGTTGTCACAAATTTTGAGGAAGACTTAAATGAATTCCCAAGCTATCCTATGGTTTGGCTTTAATTTTGGAAAGATATTATTAATGTTTCAATCTGCATAATATTATTATTATTTAAGGCTTACATTTGAATGACACAATCATATAAATAGCTTGAAAGATGGGAGGATTTATGCCGTAACTAATGACAACCTCATAATATTAAAACAATTTAGGGTTTAATTGCACAACATGATTGTGCAAAAGCCTAAAGATAGAGTGAGGATTTACTCTAGGAAAATAACTCGTAACGCTATGTTTGTTGTTTAATTCTAAGGAAAAGATGTGTTGTTGTAGATCCTCATGTTGTTGGAAAATGTCGTTATAGATTGCTACCCCCACAGAGTTAGCTCCAAGCTCCTCGATGAAGTAGTCATCCTAGAGTCTAAGGCTCAAAGGTTTAAATGACAAGTTCAGTTTAGTTATTATGTTAGGGGGGCTGTTAAAGTAGATTAGAGCGATGATATACCAAAATAATGTGTTGTTTTAAGTATACATTTTATATTTATTTGAAATGGTATTACACTTTCAAGAAGGGTATTTTCATGTTTTTGTTGCAGGTATATTGCTTTTAGGCTTTTAGAGCAAAAGGAGCAAAAAGGACAAAAATTGGAACCAAAACAACAAATTTTGAGTTTTTGGTGCCTAAAGTGCCAGAACTGGCACCTGAAGTGCAACTTTACAGAGTACTAGAGCCTGAAACATCAGATTTGGCACCTGAAGCACCAAATTTGGTGCTTAAAGTGCCATTTTATAGAGAGTTTGCATCTAAAGCACCATATTTGGCTTCTGAAGTGCCAAAACCCATAACAACGCGATCTTAAGCAAGTTAGTGCTTGAAGCGCCAGAACTAGTGCTTAAGGCATCGGAGATGACTTTTTGTCATCTCTATGAATTAATGTGGTTTAGGAAAAATATTTTATGAATTTTGAAAGAGTCACTTGTTCTATGCACCGCATGAAGTGATTCAATGCATCTAGACACCTTGGAAGGTTCTTTTATGAAGGGATATGTCTCGTTGATCAATAGACATGTCATTTGGAATTCACAAAAAAGTTAACTTTTGGATAGACTTTTGGAGGGAATTTTGAATACAGTTTGGAGGAAAGCGGCCTTTAATAAAAGAGAGGGAAGTCTAGGGCATGAGAGTGGTGTGAAAGGGGGGCTGAAGAGAGGTGTGAGGGAGAGAGTTTGAAGAAGACAAGAAAAAGAGAGAGAGAAAGTGAAGGGCTTGAAAATTTTCTTCAAGGATTGTAAGAGGAGAGGGAAGTTGAGAGTGCTTGTAAAGAGGGAAAGTGCTTGAAGAGAACTTTTAGGGATTTGCTTGGGAAGGATTGTGAGATAAGTTGTGTCTTTTACTTCTTTGTTTTTGTAAACTTTTTTTTTATATATGAAATCCGTTTTTTGTTGTTTCCTTCTCGTGAATTCTGAGTAGTCTTTGTTATCCTTCTCCCTACTTTGAGATATAATTTTATGAAGAATTGATTTAGTTTTATACGATTTTAAATGTCAAAATATTGTGATTATTTAAACTCTGATCTTCATTTACTTTTCAATCTGACCAATTGAAATGTTAAAATGTGTTGAGAAACAAATGCTCCAAAAGGGCCATCATTTCTACGACATAGTGAAAATCACATTTGATTTCATTGGAGAGGATGTCATCCATGGAATTGAGTGCAAATAAATATAGAGATATACTTTGTTGGATGCAAAATTGGAGATTTTAAGGTGACATACTAAAATCTCCAATTTGGTTCAGTTGATTGGAAAATAATTTTAGATTGTTACCCATCTGGTGAGGGAGTAGTGGGAGCTTTGGAGTGGAAGCCAATATCCTCCCAGTCTAACCATAGAATTAGGGACCAAACTCTAGATTAGTTAATGTTCTTTATGCATTTGAAAGAGGGTAAAGAAAATGATTGCACCTATTTGGTACAAAAAAAAATTATATATTTTTTAATGATTTAATATATTCACAATTTGTATACTCATTGTAAAGGGAATGATTCTTTCTTAAATTTGAACTCTCCATCACAAAAACTTTATTTAGTTTTCATAAGTTTACTTCTAAAAGTTTAGCAATTAGTTTAGTTAACCTAGTGGTGAGGATTTATTTTGCATAAGAAGACAACCTCAAAATCTTATGGCTTTGGTGGTTTATTTTTAGGAAGGGATTAGAAGGGAATTTGGTTTGGCTGGGGAAGACATGTTTTGCTGTTGAAGATGGTCGTGTTGCCATAGTGCTAGCTCAAGCTCCTTACCATGATGAGTTTGAGTTTTCTTGTGTGACTAGTTATGGTATCAAATCATATGGCCCTATGGTTGTAGTTCTTTAAATATTATGGGGCATGTTAAAGTTGATTAGAGCGACACCGGTTAGGATCCTATGGTTCCCTAATTCTGGTATCACTATTTTTTATTGGATTTACTTAGTCTAAATGATTGTTACACTTATTTAAATTAGGGAGACCTCATTAGCAATTATGGATTACCTCTTGCAAGGGACTCCTGTAAATTCAAAAGGACATTTTAAGTTTAGTGAAAATGCAAAGGATTTATGGTTACCTTTGAAACAATTTATTTTAGATTTTTGAAAATGTTGATTAATTTTTTGAAAATGTTTTTTATTTTTGCAAGTAAATTAAAGTGCATAACCAAGAAATTTTAATATTTTGCAGCAAAAGTAGATTGCATAACGCAAGTTTGTAAGCATGAAATTATAGTGCGGAAAGTAAAAGAGAAAATGGTACTATAAATTGTAAAAGCCTACCTGACGAGTCTTGTCATTTCACCACCTGAAAGGTCACTCTTGAAAGGTCAGTACAAGCAAGGCATGTATATAATGTTGCAAGGAATTTAAATTGCATGAGTAGATGAAGGTTTAGCTACCAAATCCCATGTTATGATTTAGTTGAATCTCAGAAGATCATAGTAGATGATTTTAGGACAAAACACGATAAGTTCAATTTGTCCTTCAAAACATCCAAAAGATTCCAAAATGCTCGGGATATAACCCTCAACTACTTTGAGGCTCTCTTGAATTATTTCAAGTTCATTTTGAACTTATCATATTGTTCCATCAATCATCCGAGGTTGAAGTGTGACTACACCGTTACTCAGTGAAACTTAACAATTTAATTATTCCAAGGATAGTGTACTCGATTAATTAATTAATGTTTCATTTAATAGTTATGTGAGTGAGTACCCCTAAGGCAAGTTTGAGTTATCTAAGATTGTGGTGCCCACAAGTAAAGTTGGACTTAAAGTGTTTAAAGATATATATTATCAACCCAATTATCTTCTAAATCAAATCGATTGAGTTTAGATATTGAGTCTAGGTCACTACCAAGCCCTTAGCAATCATGATGGGGAATTTGGTGAAGGTTAAGATTTTAGTTTAATTGATGTGTATTTTCATTTAAATATCACATTATCACCAATTTTGGGCTTAAGGAAAGTAAATTATCATCCTTTTTAGCTTAAGCCTCTCGCTCAAGAAACTTCTGATATTTGTTTACTTCTAAGTCATGAAGATTAGGGGGGATTATTATCAGTTTATGTTGTGCAAAGTTACCCATTTATCCCTGGTTAACCCTAAATTTTGATTAAGGTGCCAAAGTCTAAAATGACTACCTTGCCTTTGGGGGACTTCACCTCATAACTCTTTAAATACAACTCAAATGACTTTGAGGATTTAAAGTGTTATACCCATAAGGTAATTAAAATGTTAGAGGAGGATATGTGGACCTCTCAAAATTTGATTTAATTTAGATAATTATTTAAATTTAGAAAATAGGATTTTCAAAAGTTAATTTATTTAATTATCAAAAACAAAATTTATATATATCAAAAAAATTATTAGAGGTTTCCTAAGGTTAGAGAAACACTTAGAAAAAAATTTATGATTTTTTGAATCAAATTTTTATCTTTATTATTTAATTTTAGATCAATTTTCATGATTTATTTAAATAAAAAAATAGTATTTTAATTACAAAAATTGTTTTTATATTTTTATTAGACTCTTCTGAGTTTATAAAACTCAGAGAATCAAATTTTGTATTTTTGTGATTTTTAATTTATTAAACATAATTATTTTAGTGAGAAAATATGAAAATTTCACTTTTAAGCCCTTAAAATTTATTTTTAACTTAGAAAAAATTAGGAAAAATGTCCTAATGAATTCTAAGTGATCAAGGGACATTCCCACTCATTTTGAACAATTTTTTTGTGTTTTTGAAAATTTTTATTATTTTAATTATTTTTAAAAATGTATAAAAAGATGCAATAAGTTGGCAACAAAGATTTATTGAAAGAGGTATTTGTTCTCTTACTATGAAGGATGGTAGGACATTATTGATTCACAAAGGTTGCCGATAAATGGGATAAAAGTTTGCATAATTTAAGTCGAAATGATTAAATTCATCATTACTAAAGAGTATTGTTATAGCAAATCACATTTATACTATTTTAAAATACTGATTTTGGTATTTTTACAGTAGGTAGACATAATCTTTATGAACAATGTGGAGTTGATTTTGTTAATTTTTTATATGTATTTAATTTACAAAAATGAACACAATGTATTTACATTAAACTAAGTATAAAAATTCACAACATGATTCAAAGCATCAAAATATTTTTCCTAGATGTCTCTAACCACAGGAAATTTATTAAAATTGTTCTCATAATTTTCTAAGTGATATTTTGATTTATATAATTAAAATAAACCAAAATGGTCACCTTAGATTGAAAATTAGGTTAAGAAGCATAGAGATGCCCTCTGACCTTAGAAAAATCAGAAGACATGACCTCTGTCATGAGGAATAAACCCTCAAAATTCTAAGCCTTGGTAAAATATTTTAAGTCATGGAGAATTAAGATACCACAGACGGTATTTAATTAATTAAAAATCAGGGAGTGAAAAAATAATTTTCTTAGTCCACATTATTCTCCTCTATTCACTTAGCAAGGGGATATTTTTATTTTGTTTTTTATGATTTTTCTGGAGAAAGATATGGATTTTTGAAGTTTAGTTATTTAAAATAATTCAAAAATCCCTATTTTTCTACTTATCCGCGTGGCGGTGACTGAATTTTAGGAAGCTCTGAAGGCGCCACGCGTCGCTCTGCCATTTGAAGTCACTAGCCACGTAGCCTCCACACAGACCGCGCTTTATGCACCATCGATCTGTCCGGTTTGATCTCCTCCATCCATTTAATACACGCGAGATCGAACAGCTCAACGTTATCATCTCCAAGTGACCTAACCTGTGAGCCATTCACACTAAAACCTTAAGATCTTTTCCTAGACTCAGCCAAATTGCATGGGGTTTGTTCTTAAACATTCATATACTCAAGATGAACCTATCTATATGGATTATACAGTATGAAATATATGAAATATGTATGGAGAATCAAAACAAGCGCAGTTTAGGGTTGGATTTCAATACCTTTGTCTGAGAGGGGAGGCCTCAATCAGATGGTTGTGGTAGCTTCGATTGGTCTCAACGAACCTCCAGATGAAGTCCCAAGCCTTGGTGAATGGTCTAATTATGATTTAACCAAGCTCGATTTCAGGTGTTAATTGAAGTCTACACTAGAGGTTGTTTAAGAGGAGACTTATGTGGGGGGGTCAACTCCTCTCACTGTATGAATGTTGTGTGTATAATTAATTGAGGTTTAGTTCAGTGTAGATCTATGGGGAAATATGTCCTGGTTTTGACTGAAACTTTGAGCTGGTGGGCTTGAACTAAGAGGGTCCTAGGGAGTCTCTGGAAGCAATTTGACAGAGTTTCCTTAGAAAAATTTTAGCTCTCCGCACTTGGCCATGAAGGTGAGGTTTAAATAAAAATGGCTTGGGCTGGCTACCAGGGCCAATTGGGGGGTGGAAAATATTGCTTAGATGGAGGGTTTTGATGTGCTAAAGCCAATTAGAATTGACCAGCTCATATGGGTGAGTTTGGGTTTGAATTTGAGCTTGGGGCTCTCAGTTTTGGTGTTTTCTGGCTACTAGGACAGCCGTTAGAGCCAGGGGAGGTGTCCAGGAGGTCAGGTGAGCCCGTAGGAGGGGTAATTATAATTAACA
>NW_018219004.1:162053-167199 GCF_001263595.1 Phalaenopsis equestris
TTGAGTCATCAATTTGGTGGCTTTGAGATGGCTAAGTTAATTTTGGTGCATGGGTCCAATTGGGTCCAAATGTCTAAGAGTTGGGTTTGGGTTAGGCTAGCCATGAATTTGAGCCCAATTGATAAATCAATATTGTGTAGATGATTGTATGAAGATTTTTGGTGAAGGATTGGAATGATTTTGAGTTTAATTGGGGGTTCAATTTGAAGGATTTTGGAATTTTGGTCAATTTGGGTATGTTGGGCTAGACTTAGGCCTAAGTTCGGCTAGGATTGGGTTAACTCCAAATTGATTGTTGAAAATGGTCTAAAGGAACATCATGAATAGTTTTTCAACATAAATTGAGAGCTAATTTTGAGGTTAGGGCAATCAATTTGGTGGAACTTGGAGACATAGCAAATTTGGGGCAAATTTGAGAATTTTTGGATTTGGGTTGAAACTAAAAAAAATTGAGGCCTCACCAAGGACAATTTGAGGTCAATCTTGATGTGTAGGAATGTTATGAAGAGTTTAGGGTTCCAATTTACACCAATTGAGAAGGTCATGGGGTTCAATCTGGTGGGTTAGGCCATAGGACAAAAATTGGGGTCTGACTTAGATCAAAATTGAGCTCAAAGAATGGGCCAATTGAGCTTATATTTGATTTAAATTGGTCACATGAAAGGTGAATTTGAGTCTAGGATTGAAATTGGGGGAAATTAGGACCAACTTGATGGACATTCGAGGTAAATTTGGGAAAATTGGGCCCTTAAAGGCAATTTGGGGGTTTTGGTCAAAAATGGTCAAATTGGTCAAAATGGGTCCAATTGAGGGGTCCAAGTGGATTTTGGAGACATTTGGAGATATTTTGAAAGCTTTGGGAAGGTTTGGGGTGCTAAGGGTATTTTGTAATTTTGGCAATTTTTGGGGTATTTTGGTAAATTTTGAATTTTGGGTGGTTTTGGGTAGCTTAGGTATTTTCAAAAGATTTGACATGAATTTTGAACAAGTTTATGTATTTTGGATGAATTTGAGGATTTTGACCAAATTTGGGATTTGGGGGTGTTTAGGGAATTTGGGTAGGTTTGGGGGAGTAAAAGGCCAAGTTGGATATTTTTGGTAGAAATGGGAGCTAACCACCACAAATAAGCTATGGACCAATGGAATCCCCTTTTGGGTCCTCTATGTACTGGTCTTAGCTAAACCCCTATCCTAGGGCCAATGGGTTTAGGGGACCATCCACATGAGTCTCCCAAAGGATCGAGGGATTAAAGTTAACAATTTTGGGTTTAGGGTTGTGAGTGGGTATAGGTGATAATGAGTGCAAGTGAGTGCAAGTGAGTGAAAGTGAGTGCCTTAGCCCTAGACCAACACTCAGAGTCAACCTTAAGAGCAAGCAGTCCTATGAGAACTCACCTTGAGCTCCCTCATATTGACCCTACCTACTAAGTGCTAGAGGTTAGGACCAATTTGTGGAACTTCAAGTTGAGCAAAGAGGAGTGTAGAATTTCTAATGGTGAGGGTTCCTAATAGAGTTTTTTAAGAATAGCAACAGGAAAGTCCTATGGCTAGACCTTAGGCTACTAAAGAGAAAATACTAAACCTCAACTAAAAGTGAGCTCAACAGTCACCCTGCATGTCAATACTAAAATTTTTAGGATTGCCACAAAACTGAAACCAAAACTAAAATTAAGAAATCAAAATAAGATAAAATCCACCGTACAACAATCAAAATATAAGACAACTCAAAATTTAATCACAAACAAAACAACAAAATAAAAATTACAACTAAATTAAAACATCTTTATCAGATGATCAGGAATCCTTCGGGGAGAAGGTAACCTACGGTTGCTAACGAGATTTCCCACGGTCTAAAATGAAACTACAGAACTTATTGAGTTGAGTTTAGTAAATTCATTTGGACTAAGTGCATCCTAAATCTACAAAATGTGTTTGTTCTTAAAAATTTTGCAACACTTTAAGCATCACATCGAGGCAAAGCAACAACTTCTATCCATTTGGATACATAGTCTACTGCTAACAATATATATAAATTTTCAAAAGATGGTATAAATGGTCCCATGAAATCTAATCTCAAAATATCAAATACCATAACTTCTAGCACATAATTGAAGGGCATCTCATTTCTCCTAGAAATATTGTCTACTTGTTGACATCGACCACAAGTTTTGATATAAGCGTTAAAATCTCTAATGATTGTAGACCAATAAAATCTAGATTGTAAAATTTTCCATAACTTCTAGCACATAATTGAAGGGCATCTCATTTCTCCTAGAAATATTGTCTACTTGTTGACATCGACCACAAGTTTTGATATAAGCGTTAAAATCTCTAATGATTGTAGACCAATAAAATCTAGATTGTAAAATTTTGTATGTTGTTCTATCAACACCAAAATGTCCCTCAAAATCAAAATTATGACATTTTGGATAATTTCATAAGTTTCTTCTAAAGGTACACATCTTCAAATAATTAGATCCTTTCGTTGCTTATATAAAACATGTCATCCTAAAAATAATTCTTAAAATTAGATAAAAGTTTCCCCATATGTTGGTATGTCATTCCATAGGGTATAATATCACTAATAATGAAGTTCACAATGTCTGCATACCGTGGAACACACCACTCATTAACATTGAACAATTTTTAATTTAGAACATGTTCATCAATTTCCTTTTCAAAACTGAGTGATTTTTCATATTCAAGTCTAGACAAATGATCAGCAATTTGATTCTCAGCTCCCTTTTTATCTACTATTTCAAAGTCAAATTCTTGCAAAAGAAGAATCCCTCTTATAAGTCTAGGTTTTGCATCCTTTTTTTTCATTAGACACTTAATAGCATAATGATCTGTATGCACAATACATTTAATTCCAATTAAATATGATCTAAATTTATCAAAAGCATATACTACTACTAAGAACAATTTCTCAGTTATGGTATATGTAATTTGAGCTTCATTAAGAGTTCTAGTAGCATAGTAGATAACCTTGAAAATCTTATCATGCTTTTGTCCTTATCATGCCTTGAAAATCTTATCATGCTTTTGTCCTAAAACAACTCCAATAGCATAATGGCTAGCATCACACATCAATTCAAAAGGTTTTTCTCAATCTGATGAAACAATACTTAGTGTAGTGACTAATTTTTCTTTTAGTATTTCAAAATTTTTTAGGCACTATTTCTCGAAATTAAAAATTACATCTTTTTCAAGTAAATGACATTGAGGCTTGGCAAATTTTAAAAATTCTTTAAAATATCGCTTATAGAATCCAGCATGTCCTAAAAAAACTCCTAATTTCCTTCACACTTGATGGGTAAGGTAAATTAATGATCACTTGAATTTTTGCAGGGTCTACTTTCATACCATTTTCTGAAATTTGATCTCCCAAAACTATTCCTCTTGCTACCATAAATTGGAATTTTTTTCAACTAAGGACTAAATTTGTATCTTCACGGTGCTTAAGAACTTTTGATAAATGTTTTAAACATGATTTAAATGAATTTCCAAACACTAAAAAATGATCCATAAAAACATCAATCCCTTTTGCAATTAAATTGCAAAAAATAGTCATCATACATCTTTGAATTGTAGCATGTGCATTACATAAACCAAAAGGCATTCTTTTAAAAGCAAATGAACCATAAGTACTAGTAAAAGTTTTTTTCTCTTAATCCTTAGGAGCTATTTGTATTTGGTGATAACAGTACATCCATCCAGAAAATAAAAGTATTTATGCCCAGCTAGTCTATCCAACATTTGATCTAGAAAGGGTAATGGAAAATGTTCTTCCCGATTGGCAAGATTTAATTTTCTATAATCAATGCATATTTATCATCCTGTGACTTGTCTTATTGGTATTAACTTGTCATGTTCGTTTAAAGTCACAGTCACTCCTCCTTTCTAAAAAATGCAGTGAATCAGGCTAACCCGTGCACTATCTGAAATAGGGTAGATAATTTCAGCATCGAACAACTTTAAAATTTCTTTCTTAACAACTTCTTTTAAAATAGGATTTAATATCCTTTGAGAATCAGCCATGGGTTTGTAGTTCTCTTCCATATGAATTCTATGCATACAAATTGAAGGACTGATTTCTTTTATATCAGCAATTGTCCATCCAAAGGCTTTCTTATAACTCTTCAAAGTTTTTATCAAACTCTCTTCTTCTTATGTAGTTAATTTTAAGAAAATTATAATAGGTAATGTAGAGAAATCACCTAAAAAGATATAATTCAAATGTTTAAGAAGTAACTTCAACTCAAGCTCAGGACGATTTTCAATTGACGGACAATAAGATTTATCTATTTCTGTTGTGCAAAACTTTAAAACTTTCTCAAACATAATTTGAATCTTATTTATAGAAAGCTTCATGTTGATCTAATTCGTCTTCTTTCTCGTGTTCCAACTCTTTCATTTCAGATTTCTCTTCATAAGTTGTTTTAAAATGACATTCACTTGAATACCTTTTCACATTCATTCTATAACATTCATCATCTTTACCTTTTGCAGGGATTTCATTGATTTGGAAATATTAAAAGTAACTATATGATCATTGCCGCACATTTTTCATTCTCCTTTCTGCACATCTATCATTGCTTTTCCTGTGGCTATGAAAGGTCTCCCCAAAATGATACATATCTCCTTATCTTCCTCCATATCCAGTATAATGAAATCAACAGGAAAGATAAATTGATCCACTTTCACTAGGACATCTTCTATAACTCCTTTAGAATAGGTTATTAAACCATATGCTAACTACAGAGTTATAGTAGTAGGGTTATTTCTCCTAATTCCAATCTCTTAAATATTGATAATTGCATAAGGTTGATGCTTGCACCTAAATCACATAAAGCTTTCCCATAAGATCTGTCTCCTATTACACATGAAATTGTAAAGTTATCAGGATTTTTAAGCTTTTCATGAAGTTTTTTCTGAATTATAGCACTGCACTCCTCATTAAGTGCAACAGTTTCATTATCTTCAAACTTCCTTTTTCTATTAATAATATCCTTCATAAACTTCACATAACTTGGTATTTATTCTAGAGCTTCAGTAAATAGAATATTAATTATAAGCTTCTTAAAATTTCCATAAATTTTGAAAATTGCTTATCCAACCTTTGTTGTCAAAGCCTCTGAGGAAA
>NW_018219004.1:167209-185058 GCF_001263595.1 Phalaenopsis equestris
CCTTTGAGGAAATGGAGGTGGTGGTTTTTCCAAGTCAACTTTAAGTGGAAAAATAAGTCACTTTAAACCTAGTCTCTTTAAACCTTTCAGAAGATTCTCTTTTGGTTCTTCAATATTTTCTCTCTCTACTTCAGTCTTATTTTGAACTCAGCCTTCTAATTCTCTTTCACTTTTAAGTTGAGCGGCTTTTACTTTCTCTTTATTCTGGTCTTTTGGATTTACTTCTGTATTACTAGGAAGTGTTCCATGGAATCTATTACTTAATAAATTTGTTATTTGTCCCAATGTTAAAGATATTTATAGCCTTCTATAGGGGGTAAAATTATCCCATATGGAGTAATTGATATTTAGGATGGAAACTTTATTTATGGGCAACTTCTTCTCCTTAAATTGTGGATTACTATTAAAACCTAGAGGTTAAATAGGTCTATAATTACTAACCTTCGCAGTTTTTTATACATGTAAAATCATTTCAATGTTTTGCAATTTTTCAAGTTCTGATAGATCCAGGTGATAATGAATGTAATAATATCTTAGCTTTATCCCTCAGTGAGAAAGAAAATAATATAAATCTTATAGCATCATCTAATACACCATCATATTTAAATGTAGCACACAATTCTAGAAAGTTGGCAAGATGTAAATTTGAAGATGTAAATTTGGCTCCCTCAAACTGATTATTTGATATCATTTGGATAATAGCAGGTTTAAGCTCAAATGAATTAGCCACTACAGCTAGTTTTTTAGTACAACAATGAATTTCATCCACTGTAGGGTTTGCATAATCTCTTAGAAGTCTAAACTCTTCAATATTTTGATTGGTTTGATTTGTCATTTCTTAAAATTTTTCAATAATTTTAATTTTTCTAATAGTTCTTTTTAATTTAGAATCGTAAGGCACAAGTCCTATGGAACCTGAACAACGCATACATTACTATAAAACACAAAAAGTAAAATTGAAAATAAAAATAAAAAATATAAACACACTATAATATTCCTATAATAAATCTTAAAATTTAACTAAGACTTTGTAGAAATAAAAAATTTTTCTTACTAAAAATTCTTTTTTTTAATAACTTATAATTTTCCTTCTTATCCCCAGCAACGGTGCCAAAAACTTAACCCTGAATTTCTATATAAATGTAAAATGTGATGTATGTGATTATATGCTTAATTTCCTTAATAGTGATTCCTTCTTTGCAACAGGGCCAAAAACTTGATCCAAAGTAAAAGCTAGGTAAATTTTCAACTATAGAGCAAAGAAGAATATAGTTATAATATTTAAATATAGAATACTACGTAAGTATAAGTATCGTTATCAAGTAATGTCGGATTTTTTGATTATGCCCCAAATATCGAACCCATAGAGAAACTTGGCAATATGCACTTTAGAAAGCTAGAAAGTTTAGATAACAAAAATCTACTTGGCAAAATATTCTTACTTAAACTCAATGTGTTATGATAGGAACAATGTGTTATAATAGGAATGAAAATTTTATTCTTTTTGTAATTTTTTGTTTATGAAAATAAAATAAACAACTAATTAACTTAACTATATATTTGTAAGCTGAAGGTAATATAAGTAAAATTTTTTTTTCTTAGCATGAATCAATAATAAGTATAGAAATTCTCTTGTGAAAGTATGTTAAATGTGTTGTGCCAAATAGGAACAATAATATTCTTTACTCTTACTAGAGATGCTATAAAGAACCTTGGCTAATCTATAGTTTGAATAGTCTTAAAGACCAGTTAGGAAGGGAAGATACTGGCTCTCACATTAGAGTTTCCTCTTCTCCCTCCACCTGGGGATTAACATCTCATATCAGAACTTAAAACTATAAATCAAATTGAGGGCTTTAGTATGTCACTCTAAAGTCACCTAATTCTACACCCTTGAAAAGTTTATTTCTCTATTTATTTGCACTGAACCCCATGAACTACATTCTCTTCCATGAAATAAATATGTGATTCTTACCATTTGTTGACTGAGACAATACCATCTCGGATCTTACATGTTATCACAATAGATATTAACATCTTAATTGGCCAAATCAAGAAGTAAATGAAGTACAAGGTTTCAAATCATCACAAGTTTCTTCAACATTAAAGTCTAATACTTCACATAACTTCGTTTAAATACTTAATCACTTATCATTTTAAGGAAAAAGATAATAAAAACAACTCAGAATCCTTGGAGAAAACACAACTACACATGAGTTTAAAAGTAGAAATCATGAACACAAACAAGAAATCTAAATTAAAACCAAATGTAGTTACAAAGATAATCACTT
Organism: Phalaenopsis equestris; assembly: GCF_001263595.1. Classification (NCBI taxonomy): domain Eukaryota; kingdom Viridiplantae; phylum Streptophyta; class Magnoliopsida; order Asparagales; family Orchidaceae; genus Phalaenopsis; species Phalaenopsis equestris. The sequence goes on from NW_018219004.1 coordinate 169,501, forward strand.
ATCTCAAATCCTCTCCACCAAATGTCTTGAAGTTCCTTTGAATTCTCTTCCTTCACTCACAACAAACTAACACTCAAAATAAAAAGAAAGTTGTCGGCGGCGGCAGCAGTTACTAAGATGAATGGTGGCTGCGGATGTCTAAGTGCTGGCCTCTTTTCTTTGATGTTCCAAGTCTTTTTTATAAAAAACCAAAAGGTTTCTTGGTGTCTCTTCAAAATTTGTCTCCATTCAATAAATCTTCTAGAAGTTCCTCCTTTCAAAAGTCAATTGAATGAATTTTCATGTCAATGGACAATTTCCCACATTTTTACCAAGGGTTGCGCTTCAAACATTTTTACCAAGGGTTGCTTCAAACACCTCTTGAAAAATTTGTTAAAATTTAATAAATCATCAAATAACTACTTCTAGTGCTTAAGCACGGGGCACCTGGAGCTTAGGCGCGGCTCTCTTTGAATATTTGATACTTAGGCGCCTAAGTTTATTTTTGCACCTTCATCATTTTTGCTCCAAATTTGAACCTTTTTCACACCTTTTAGTATTTTTCATCCATTTGATTGTACCTGAAATAAAAACACACAAATCTTTTCATTAAAGCGCCATATCTCAAAATAGGCAAAAAAATGTGTATAAAATATTATAAATTTTATGTGTATCAATAACCCAAAGGGCATCCTTCCAAAAGTGAATGTCTCATATGGACTTATGATTATTGTCTTATCCTATTCCTTAAGAGCTATAAGAATCTGATGATACCCAGAATATCCATTTAGAAATCATAAATATGGAGGGCCAGCCAACCTATCTGACATTTGATTCAAAAAAGGTAAGGGAAAGTGACCTTTTCAGGTGGAAAAATTTAAGTTTCTATAATCAATACATATACGCCACCCAGTGACAGATCAAGTAGGGATCAATTCATTATGTTCATCTGCTATGAGTTTCACTCCCCTCTTTTTAGGTACATGGTATATAGGGCTAACTTAGGCACAATCTAAAATGGGATAGATATATCCTGCATCAAGGAACTTCAATATTTCTTTATTGATGACTTCCTTAATAACAAGGTTTAATCACCTCTGAGGATCTATCTGGGATTTATGACTATCTTCCATTAGGATCCTATGTATACATATTGAAAGACTTATCATCCTTTATCTGCTAAGGTCCATCCAAAAGCTTTCTTAAAAAACTCTCAAAATATTCATCAATTTTTCCTCTTGAGAACTAGTCAAATTTGACGATATGACAACCAGTAATGTAAATGGATTCCCTAAGTAAGCATACTTTAAATATTTGAGAAGCATCTTTAATTTAAGTTCAAGTGGTTCCTCGATAGAAGGGATTAGAGGTTTACAATTTTCGGTTGTATCAAGAATTTCAAACCTCTCCCTGGCTATTTTTGACTTATCTTCAACCAAAAGAGATGATTCCTCCATAGAGTCTATAAATTTCTCCTCATTTGAATCTAACTCTACTAATCTGACTTCATAATTTTCTAGAAAATATTTATGATACACCAAAAATATTCAATTTTCATACGTATTCAAGGCTTATATTTGGTGATATTACAATCAATTTAAAGAAAGATATTTTCATATTTTATGTAGATATACTAATTCTAGGCATTTGGAACTTAAAGGATGCAAAAATTACAAAATTTGGAGTCAAAAGCAGCGCCTCCAAAAAATTGAACAGGCGCTTAAGTGCTAGAACTGGTGCCTAAGCACCATAATTCAAAGAAGATGGTGCCTAGGCACCAGATTTCGGAGTTTAGGCGCCAGAGACAGTTATTTTCATAAATGCATTGAATATGGATGGATTTTGAAGAGGTTCCTATGAAGACTCTTAGGAAATTCATCCCTACATTATAAAAGAGTGTATTTTATGTCAGAATTATGTGTGTCGTGAGTTTTAGAGAGTGTGAGTGAGTGGGGTGTGAGAAGCAAAGTGTAGGAGAGTGTGGCAAGTGTCACTAATAGTTGTAAGAGGAGAGGGAAAGTGAGAGATTTATTCTTTCTTACATTTTTAAGAGAGATATGAGTGTTATTATAAATAGAGAAAGAGATTCAAAGGAACTTCAATGGATTTGCTTGGGGAATACATTGAGTTAAGTTGTTTTACTTTCTTTCTTATTTTGTAAACTTGCTTTTATGTATAAAATCCATGTTGTGCTGTATCTTCCTCATGAATTCGAAGTAGATTTCTTTGTCCTTCTCCCTGTAAAGAGAAATGGCTATTTGAAGAATCAAGCTTGTTGTGTAATATTTTATTGTCATGTTTGTGATGATTCAAACTTTGAACTTCATTTACTTTTTGATTTGGCTATTTGAATTATTTAAATTTGTTATGAAACATACAATCTGAGAGGGCTATGTTTTCCACAACAAAGTAAGAATCACATTCAATTTCATGGATGAGAATGTAGTCCATAGGGTTGAGTGCAAGTAAATAGGGAAATGCCCATTGATGTGCGTAGAATTGAAGATTTTAGTGAGACAGACTAAAATCCCTAATTTGGTTTAGGAGTTTGGAAACTAAAGTAAGAGGTTAGCTCTCAGTCGAGGGGAACTTGGGAATTCTGAAGTGAGAGTCAGTATCTTCCCAGCCTAACCGTGGATTTAGGGAATAAACACAGAATTATCAAATGCTCTTTATTGCTTATAAAAATGATAAAGAATATAATTTCTCTTATTTGGCATAATACAATTTTCTTCAATGTGATAATTTTCTAACTATAATCTCATTCCAAGAGGAAGTTTTTTCTTAAATTTAGCTTTGAAGTTTAAAGATTAGTGTAGTAAACATAGTTTCTTTAGTGACATTAAAAAAATTTTGACTTATTTTCTTATTTAAGTTTTCTATGGTTTAAATATTGTGCTTTTGCATGATTTTCCAAACAAATTTTCACCTCCCTATGGGTTCAATACTTAGGACTCTATTAGAGCACTTTATTACTTAAGTGATATGTATACTGCGTTTGCAACCTAGTGACAATTTGAAATTAAAGTACACCTAAATTCACTAGGAGTGGCAGCTTTAGATATTTTAAAGGAGAAAACTTATTATATATAAGTAAATTTTATTGTGATTAATCTACATATTTTTTAGAATAGCTGTCTTGTGTGTTGGGGTGTTAAAAAACATCTATAAAGCATAAAAAACCCACATCAAATTTTTGGCATCATTGTCATTGAGGCTACGGTAAATTACTTGTAAGACTTTGTTTGAAATAAAAATATTATTTTAATATATAAATATATAAATAAATAAATATATATATATATATATATAACATACTCATACATTATTTTAATATATAAATATATAAATAAATAAATATATATATATATATATATAACAAATTCCCATCCAGTAACCACACTCAAGAAACCTGGGGACTCTAGAATATGGACTAAACTCCTTAAACTCAGAACTACTACTGAAGATTTATTCATTTTGGAATTTGGGGAAGGAAAAGTTGAATTCTGACTAGATAATTGGTTACTTGATGGCAAATTGGATCCTTCTACAAATCTAAACCATCCTTCAGCCTTCCAACTCAGAATTGCTAGGCTAGTCAGCAATGGAACAAATATCTGTTGGCTTCTATGGTGGAGCCTGAATAATTGCATCAAATCACCCAAATACCTATAACTCCCCAAATTCCAGACAGAATAGTGACCCAGAATCCTCATCATATCTTTCTTACTAAATTTGCTTACTACACATTATATAAATGGCCTTCACAAGATTGGGGTAAAGCTATGTGGGTGAAATTTCATAGCCCTTTAATGTCCTTCTTTGCTTAGAGATGCTTCCACAAAATCATTCCTACTGATGATATCCTCAAACTCATTAAAAGGCCCATCAAATCAAAATGTTGTCTTTGTTTCCATTAGGAGGAATCATTTTCTCATCTCTTCTTCTCCTGTCCTACAAGGATGTCTGTCTGATTACAGGTTATTTTCAAAATAAATCTCCTAGCTCATCATAGTCATTGTGACAACTTTATTGACTATTGGAGACTGTGGAAAGACAATAAGGTAGAAATCATTCCTTTCATCATTACTTGGTTCATTTGGATGGCAAGGAATGGCAACAAATATGATGGTTGTTCTACTAATTTTGCTCAAATCAGCATCAACTGTCACTCATTTATTTTTAAGATCATTAATTTCATGGGATACAAGGTTAGAAACTATGAGTGGTCATACAACAAGGATCCACAGAGCTCACTTTCTTCTCCTTTAAACATTACTTTAGTCCATTGGAGGAAACCTATGCATCCCTGGATTAACATCAACACTGATGGCAATTTCAAGAGGAATAGTGCTGACATTGGGGGGATATTCAGGAACCATACAGGGAGGTGCCTCTTGTTTTTTTAGTCTCCTATGTTGGCCATTAATGCTTTACATGTTGAAACTCTATCTGTTGCCTGATCCATCAAAAATGATGTTGTCATGGGTTGGAATCATCTACACTTAAAGCTGGACTCTTCATGGCTGGTTCAAGCTTTTAAGGAGAACCTCTCTCTCCTCTAGTTCTTAGTCTCTCTTCTCAATCAGGTTACCAATATGATAGCTACTCACAATATACAAATTTATTGGAGCCACAACCTTAGGGAGGGCAACAAGTGTGCTAACTGGCTAGCTTGATAGGGTGACGTATCCTTGGTTCAAAGATTGATGTACTCCCTCCTTTAGAGCTTACTTTTTTGATATGGGGAGATCTTTCTTCTCTTCCTTATATTAGATGTACAACTTCTTCCTGACATTAATGACATCTTAATATTTTATATAAATAAAACAACAAAAATATATTTTTTGTTCTTATGTGAGTGCTTACTTTTATAATTGTTACTTGTATTTGTGTATGCAAATATTAGGATCTAAAGCATTACTACCTTATGATTTGAAATTAGAATGAATTATAAGAAAAATTCTAAAACAAAAAGAACATAAGAAATGGAAACAATTTAAATAATCAATGTATGGAAAATGAACATCAACAGAGACCGTTAAGAGACTATGCTAACCCTATAGTAGATGAAATTCACTTGACTATCTATAACTTGACTATACAAACTCCTGTTTTAGCTACTAATTCATTTGACCTTAAATCTGTTATTATCAAAATGGTACAAAATAATCAGTTTGAGGGAACACCATCTGAAGATCTGAATTTACATCTTGTGAATTTACATCTTGTACATCTTGCTAGTTTTCTAGAATTGTGTGCTACATTTAAATATGACAGAGTGTTGAATGATGACATCAGACTTAGAATTTTTTCTTTTTCATTAAGGGACAAAGATAAGATGTGGTTAAACTTTTTAGCACCTAGATCAATCAGAATTTGGGGAGAATTATCTCAGAAATTTTTGGCTAAATATTTCCCACCTTTAAAAAACTTTTAAGCCTAGAAATGATATTACATCTTTTTATCAATTTAAAGGAGAATCAATATATGAAGCTTGAGAATGATTTAAAGATCTCTTTAGAAAATGTCTACACCATGCTTTATCAAATTGGTTAATAACCAGATTGGTTAATGGTTAATAATTCAAACATTTTATAATGGATTAGTGGGATCTCTTGGATCTATTATTGATGCGTTGCTGGTGGATCATTAATGTCAAAACCATTTGATGAAGCATATTCATTAATTGAAAAGATGGCTACTAATAATTTTCAATGGCCCTCTGAAAGAAAATAAATTTTCTATAGACCTTATTATCCTTCCAGTTTTAACAACAATTCACAATTTAAGGAAAAAAAATTGTCTATGGAAGAATTGGTATTACAAATGAGTAATTTATTACAAAGTCAGAGAGCGAAAATTAGAAACATTAAAATCAATTAGGGCATATTGATACTGCACTTAGTAGTAGGCCTCAAAAAACTCTTTTGAGTAATGATGAGATTAATCCTAAAGACCATAATAAAGAGCAAATCAAAGTTGTATAATGTCTATAATTTGTAATTTAATTGAAAATGGAATATAAGTTTTTATGAATGACTTTTTCATTATCAGAACTTTGTTTGAATCATGCTTAAATAATTTAGAAAAAGTTTTAGAATGATGTGTAAAGATAAATTTAGTATTGAATTGAGAAAAATGTCAATTTACGTTTACAGAAGGTATTATACTTGGACATAAATATTCTAAAAATGTTATGGAAGTAGATCCGGTGAAAATTCAAGCTATAGTTAAACTACCTCCTCTTACTACAGTGAGAGGGGTTAGAATTTTCTTAGTACATGCTGGTTTCTACATGCAATATATTAAAAAATTTTCAAAAATTACTAAGCCTCTATGTCAATTATTAGAAAAAGATTCAAAATTTGGCTTCAATCAAAATTGTATTAATGCCTTTGAATTATTAAAAGAAAAATTAATTCATGCTTCTATAATAGTTTCACCTCATTGAGAGAAACCATTTGAGCTAATGTGTGATGCTAGTGATTATGCAATTGGGGTTGTATTAGGGCAAAGATATGACAAAATTTTTAAAATTATGTATTATGTAAGTAGAATTCTAAATGAAGCTCAAATTAATAATATCACTACTAAGAAAGAGTTATTGGCATTTTGTTTATACTTTTGATAAGTTTAGGTCATGTCTAATTGCAGCTAAATGTATTGTGCATACTAATCATTCTGTTATAAGATATTAATTTCAAAAAAGGATGTGAAACCAAGATTAATTATATGGATCCTTTTGATGCAAGAATTTGATTCTGTGGTTGTAGATTGGAAAGGATCTGATAATAAAATAGTGAATCATTTATCTAGGTTGGAACAGGAAAAATCATTTAATTATGAAAGTGAAATTAATAAAAATTTTTCTGATGAACATATGTACACTATTAATGAATAGCATGTGATATGGTATGCGAACATAGTGAATTATATTTTTAGTCATTTTTTACCCTATGGATTGATAATGCAACAATAGAAAAAATTTATTCATGATGCAAAATTTTACTTTTGGGATGACACATATTTATATAAGCAATGTAAAGATCATGATATTCAAAGATGTATATGAAGAAACTGAAAAAACTATTCAAAAATATCATGATTCTGAATTTAGGGGATATTTTAAAATTTTTAGAACAACATATAAAATTTTATAATCTAGATTTTATTGGCCTACTATATTTAGGGATGTAATACATATAAAAAAACATGTGATTGATGTTAGCAAGAAGGAAATATTTCAAAAGGAAATGAAATGCCCCTAAATTTTACATTGGAAGTTAAAATTGTTTGTGTTTGGGGATTGAATTTTTGGGGAACATTTTTACCTTCTTTTGGAAATTTATATATATTAATTGCAGTATACTATGTTTCCAAATTGATCAAAATAGTTGCTTTACCTCAATGTGATGCTGGGAGTATTTCAAAATTTTTATTGAAAAATATTTTTTCAAGATATGGAATTCCTAGAGTAATCATTACAGATAGAGGATCTCATTTCAGGAATAAAAGAATTAAAAAATTGGTTGTAAAATATAATATAAAGCATAAGATCTCCACTGCTTATCATCCCTAGACAAGTGGTCTAGTAGAACTATCTAACCATGAAATTAAAGGAATCTTGGAAAAAACTATAAATCCTAACAAAATGGATTATTCTGCTAGATTAGATACTACATTATGAGCTTACAGAATAACTTATAAAACTCATATGGGAATTTCTCCATATAGACTTATATTTGAAAAGACTTGTAACTTACTAGTAGAATTGGAGCAAAAATCTTATTGAGCTATTAAATAATTTAATTTTGATTTAAAATATGCTGATGAGAAAAGATTATTGCAACTGAATGAGCTCTAAAAATTCATAAATGAATCTTATGATAATGCTAAGATTTATAAAGAAAAAAATAAAAAACTGGCATGATTGCAAGATAATAAGAAAGGAATTTGAACCTGGACAAGAAGTTTTGTTGTATAACACAACATTGAAATTATTTCCCGGAAAACTTAAGTTCAGGTGGTTAGTGTCATTTAGTGATAAGAAAGTCTACCCATATGGAGCTGTGGATATTGAAGATCCAAAAACTAGAAAAGTATTTAAAGTTAATGGGCAAAGATTAAAACCTTATTTTTTTGAACATAGACCAATTTTTAAAGAGGTTTTAATATTGGGTCACCCAGAGTAAAAATTGAGTACATTGGCCGATAACGTTAAACCAAACTCTTTGTGGGAGGCAACCCATAGTTATGTGTGTAATTTTTTTCATTTTGTTTTTATGTAATATAAGCTCTTGTGATTAAATTCTATGTGCTTTAGAGACTTACATGTAAAGAAAATTCATAAAAACATTTTAAACATTCAATTTTATGGAAGGTATGAGAATTATTTTTGGCCTTAAGCAAAACGATGCAAAAAGTGCACTGGCGCCTAGACATCTAAAATGATGCTTAAGATCCACTTTCTAGAAAGCCCAGTGCCTAAGCATCAGAATCAGGAACCTAGGAACTGCAATTGGAAAAATCTCCCCGGAACATTTTATTGACTTTTTGTGCAAAATTTTCTTTATATAACTCCTAAAACATGTCAATTGGAGTTACATTAAATTGGTAGAGAGGGAGATGATTCACTAATCTTGTTCCTATGGCCTCCAACTCCAAAGAAACTTCCAAATATGATATTTTCAACTGTTGAAAGTTCATTAGTTTTGATGCGCAGAGGTTGCATGAAAAGATCCTTATAAAGAAGAGGTTGATCAAGGAAAGGGGTTTCGTGAATCTAGGATTCAATACTCTTAGTACTATTCTGGAAGAAATCATTGTGCAAAGGCGATGGGAAGTACTATACTACACCACTGTGGCCGTAGTAATTCCTGTTGTGAAGGAATTTTATGCAATTCTTCATGTGATAAATTAAGTAGTTGTCTATGTTCGAGGTAGGTGGGTACCTTTTACTCCTTCAAGGATTGATGATTTGTTCTTGATTGAGAACGTTCCAATTTGTCATTATGCCAACTTCGTCCCTACAAGAGACAATACAAATGAAGTTTTTAGATTCTTAATGGATGAAGAGGGAACATGGGAGATAATAGATAACAATAATTAAATCTTTCCCTCTTCATTGTTAAATTCTGCATCGAAACCTTGGCATATCTTTATTTCGGTAAAATTTATCCCTACTACAAAAATCAGTAAAGTGACGAAGGAAAGTATTATATTGAACTACTATATTTAAATTGGAATACCTATCAATGTGGGTGCAATAATAGTAAAATCTACTCTTGGTTTGATTTTGAAGAGGTCTAATCTTGGTCTTGGGCATCCATCCGCAGTATTTTTACTTTATAGCCAATCACAAGTTCCATATAAAATTAGGAAAAAGTGTTTCTTCCTTGGAAGCCCATGGACCCAGTATTAAACTGTGATTACTTTTAAATGGAAAATCAGATGACAAAAATGTTCTTATGGATCAATCATCTCAAAATTCATCACATATGTGTCACAGATTTTCAGAGAGTTCATTTGCTATTTTGAAGAAGACTAAGAAGTTTGAGATGAGATGACTAAAATTTTGAATGTGATTAGCAGTATTTATGATCAGTTTGACCATCTGGATTGGAGAATTAAGGAGCAATTTGATCACATTGGACTTATGGAAGAGGCCACTGTGCTTATCTATAAGAAAAATGTTTGGATTGAAGAACACTAGACTAATGAATTACCTTACTGTCCTTCTATAACTTATTTATGCATCACCAATCCATGGGTGACCTTAGAGAAGATGATAGTACTGAAGATGAAGATTTGTAGCAACTCTAAAGTTTGAACTTCTGGTTTATAAGAGCTTATTTATCTTTAGTTATGTTTGATTTCTCTAGTTTTCAATATCATACATAGTGTGTTTGCTTTTAGTATTTGATTGTTTAGTTTTTCAGAGTTAGGTGTTATTGGTGTGATTTTTATGCCACATTTTATGTGTGATTTCAAAATGCTTTTTTATAGTTATTTGGATTTATATATTAAAATGTGAAGTTTATTGTTGTTTGTAAAAATTTGATGTTAGTAAGTTACTTAATTATGAAAATTAAAGGGAATTTAAACTAATTAGAAGATGGAGAGCTTTGGTGTACAATGCTTTTTACAAAAAAAAATTGAAAAATGAAATTTTGAGCATTTACACCTACACGCCAAAACCGACACCTAGGCACCAAATAGGCTGAATCATTAAATCTGTGAACATAAACATTGCTTGTCTTTTTTCTTCTTTGGATCATCTTCTACCTTGCGACTAGGGGCAAATAACCAACTAGGGCTTCCAAATACTCGGATTTGAGGTGATTTTGGGGCTAGAAATTCTTGGATTTCATCTTCTTTTGGTAAGAGCTTCACATTAACCTAGAAACTTTTATTTTTACCAGGTATTTCTTCTACATTATGTGAAAACTGAAAATTACAGATTTTAGAGAAATTTAGTGAAGACTACATGGTGTGAAATTTCTTAGCCAGAATTTTGATGTTAGGATTTTACTTTATTTTGAATTTTTAGAACTCATATGGCTCCTTATATAAGGAAAATAAAGGGAAAGGAGGCTTGTGACATGAGAAAATTTGTAAACATTACGGCCCAACATCATTATAATACTTAACTCATGATAAGGAAACTTATTCACGAACGAGCATTTTACAATCTTGACGGTCCTATTAAAGGATTGATTGTTGCGAGAAATTGAGAAACCTTCTGCTATTTCACTGTTGTAGCAGTTGTCTTGATTGTTCAAAAATTCTATGCAAACCTACTGCAAGCTACGGATGATCAAGTATTTGTTCAAAGTAAGAATGTTGAATTTATCCCTGAAAGGATTAATGCATTATATGGGTTGAGGGATGTGTTTCATTGTGAATATACTACATTTGATACATCGGATTTTGCATCGGACGAAGTTATAGCTTATCTGATTGATGGAAGAGGAGTTTGGAAAATGAAGAATGATCATAAGGTAAACTTCTCTACTCTTAAGCTAAATGATCAATTTAACGCTTGGCATTATTTTATTTCTGCTCGACTCCTTCCAATAAATCATCTAAGCAAAGTCGCTAAGGAGAGAGTTACTTTAAATTTTTGTATTCAACAAATGATGAAAATAAACATCGATGCTCTAATCTATTGGAATGCCCATACTTCTTCTAGAGGTGGAACTACTAGAGGTTTATGATGCCCAGCTTTAATTTTTATTCTATGATCAAGCAAGAGTGGGGTATGATAGATGTGAATAATTAATACAACCCTTTAAATCTATCAGTATGCCTAGTGTTCATACATATGAGTTACATGCTGGACCAAAAGCTAGGGGTAGTGGCAGTGATATACCTTCTACTTCAGCTTCTCGACCTTCTACATCCCACACAACTTCTTTACACAATGTTATGGAGCAGTTACTTATTCAGCAGGGGTGATATCTTAGCTCTCATAAATCAAATGAGAATAATGGAAGCTAGGATTTATCATAATCATTAATACATGCAAAGAAAGCGGATTATGAGATTGCTTATAATGAGGCTCTGGCAAAGTACTTGAGGGGCGATTATAATGTAGAATTCCCTACTTGACCCCGCTTTACACCCTACGAGCCAAAAGTTGAATTTGATGAAGAGGATGAATATGATGAGGAGAAAGATGATGATGATTAGTTACCTTTCATGCTTGATTTTTGTAGTGTGATTTTTTTTTCATGTGGTGTTAGTTAGTGAACTTTATTTCTAAAATGATATGTATTGTAAACAAGTGTTGAACTTTTTATGTTTAGATGTAGATTTTTTGTTTTAATTTCAGTATTGTTTGTTTTTTCAATTTGTTGCTTATGTTTAGAACTCTTCTTTACTTAGCAAATCTTTTTTACTAATCATGTTTTACGCAATATTTTATGCCCTATTCATTTTAAATTGGTACTTGCAAAGTTTCAAGTTCAAAAGCCCTCTATAGGTTAGTTTTATTTAAATGCATTATATGTTTTCTTTCTGCCTTCATTTTTGTATTAAATTCCTTACCTATTAAAAATTAAAGTTTGGGGGGAAGCAATTTTTTTCTTAAGAGAAACTAAACTTTATTTGTCCTCAATAAACTTTTTTTAATTTTTTTTAACATAACTTTTGGTATCAAAGGTCAACTTAAAGATAACTACATTTTTTGTTTTATACATATGATTGTAGACATAAGTAAAAATCTTTAACAATGAAGGTTAGTTCTAAAAAGTTAAGATATTTAGTATAAGAGTATAAGGTTATGTGTGTACTATTCCAAGTAAACAAAATTGTATTTTTGAAATTTTAAGAGAGCCTTAGATTTATATAAAAAGAAACAATTGAGACTTTATAAAAAATCTTTTTCAAAGCTAATATGCATTTATAAGTAAGACATGTATAAAGTTTTTAACTTTAAGAAGCGAATAGTGAAGCTCAAAATTATTAAAAGCTATCCAAATATAGTAATCCTCACATGAAAAAAAATGAAAAAAGGGGTTGAAAATGATCCTAAAAGAAAAAAAGAATGAAAAGAAGAGAAAAAGAAAAGCAAAAAGAAAATAATATGTTAGGAGAAGCTTGAGGAGATGCCTAATAAAAAATTGGCTTCACTTGAATCAACTTAAGGAAAGAAGCTTAAATACATTTCTAAAATACATTTCTAAAAATACATTTCTAAACTTCTATTACAGTTTTAGCATCTTTACTAACGAAGTTCTCATCATTTTTTTTTCATATAGTTCTTCTAAGTATCCTTTGTATAACGAATCACAATTATTCTTGAAATGAATAGGGAACCAAAACTCTTAAACTTAAGTACTAGATATTCTTATATTTTTTAGTTTTAACGTAAGTTATTAAAAGTTTTTCAAAAGTCTTACTATTGTCTTTATAAACAAAAACTATAGAAGATGTTAAGTGATGCTCACTACCTAAAGTCATATTTTTTTTTGTAGTAAAAGAGTTATTTGAGGACAAATAACAGTTATCTTCTGGGGATTTTGATACACCAAAAAAATATTCAATTTTTCATATGTATTTAAGGCTTATATTTAGTGATATTGCACATTAAAGAAAGGTATTTTCATGTTTTAATGCTGGTATACTAATTCTAGGCATTTGGAGCTTAAAAGATGCAGAAAGTACAAAATTTGGAGACAAAAGTGGAGTTTTCATAAAATTGAACTGGCACCTAAGCACCAGAAAAGGCGCCTACGTGCCAGAATATAGAGAAGATGGCGCTTATGTGCTAGATTTTAGTGCTTAGGCACCAAAGACAGTTTTTTTTTATAAATGCATTGAATTTGGACGAATTTTGAAGAGGTGCCTATGGAGACTCTTAGAAAATTCATCCCTACATTATAAAAGTGTGCTTTTATGTTAGAATTCTATCTGGCCTAAGTTTTAAAGAATGTAAGTGAGTGGGGCATAAGTAGCATGGTGTGGGAGAGTGTGGCAAGTGTCTCTAAGAGTTGTAAGAGGAGAGGAAAAGTGAGAGATTTCTTCTTCTTTACATTTTAAAGAGAGATTTGAGTGTTATTGTAAAGAGAGAAAGAGATTCAAAGGAACTTCAAGGAATTTGCTTGGAGAAGAGATCGACTTAAGTTGTTTTACTTTTCTTTCTTGTTTTGTAAACTTATTTTTATATATATAATCCATGCTATGTTGTATCTTTCTCATGAATTATGAGTAGATTTTCTTATTCTTCTCCCTACAAAGAGAATCGGTCATGTGATGAATCAAGATTTTTGTGCAATATTTTAATTTCGTAATTATGATGATTAAGACTTTGAACTTCATTTACTTGTCGATCTGACCAATTGAATTGTTAAATTTTTTTGTGAAACATACGATCTAAGAGGGCTATTCTTTCTACAACAAAGTAAAAATCACATTTGATTTCATGGATGAGAATGTAGTCCATGGGGTTGAGTGCAATAAAATAAGGAAATATTCATTGATGGTCCTATAATTGGAGATTTTATAGTAACAGACTAAAATCCCCAATTTGGTCCAGAAATTTGGAAACTAAAGAGAGATGTTAGCCCTTAAGCAAGGGGAATGTGGGAACTCTAAAGTGGGAGCCAATATCATCTTAGCCTAACCGCAAATTTAAGGACTAAACACTGGATTAACCATTATTCTTTATCGCTTGTAGAAAGGTTAAAGAATAAAATTAATCACAGTTGGCACAATATAATTTTCTTCAATTTGATAATTCACTGACTATAATCTGGATGTAAGGGGAATGATGCTTTCTTAAATTTGAACTCTTCATCACAAAACATAGTTTAGCTTTGTTTAGTTTTCATATGTAGTTTTTAGTAAATTTAGCTTTGAAGTTTAGAGATTAGTGTAGTAAACGTAGTGTTTTTAGTGACATTAAATAAATTTTGACTTATTTTCTTATTTAAGTTTTATATAGTTTAAATATTATGCTTTTGCTTGATTTTCTAAACAAATTTTTAGCTCCCTATGAGATCGATACTTAAGACTCCATTAGATGCCCTGTTTTACTTGAGTTATACGTATACTTGCATTTGTAACCTAGTGACGATTTGAAATTAAAGTACACCTTAATTCACTATGAGTGGTAGCTTTAGATATTTAAAAGGAGAAAACTTATTATAATGAAGTAAATTTTATTATGATTAATCAGCATATTTTTTAGAATAGCTACCTTGTTTATTGTGGTGTTGACAAATATTTAAAAGCATAAAAACCCTGCATGAGTCTACTACACAAATAATCAATAAGATCCATCCCAAAACATACATCTTCATTTCTCAAAGAATGAACATCATAGCTTTTAGCACATTAAAAGTAACCTCATGATCGTTTACCCTCATAGTTAACTCACCTTTTTACACATCAATCATGGCTCAGCCAATGGCTAGTAAAATTCTTCTGTCGGTGTTATTTCGGGGATGGTTTGGTTGTGGGGTTGCCCGTAAGAAGCTGTCGGTCACCGGAATCAAAATCTCGTCGCCCGCTTCGGAAGGACATTGAAGTATGAAATCAAACTGACCCCATATTTTTCGTAGTTTAAAATGAAAGAGCACTGTACCTAAAATCCTGTATCTATCCTGAAGGATAAACACAAACATTAAGGATGAGACTCGATCAAATAAACTAAGAAAAGTATGACGTCCGTTTGGTCTGCGAAACCATTGTATTTGCCGAAAAGTTTCCCTATTTAATATAAATGATTAAATAGGGTTTATATTAAGCTGGGTTCGAACATGCTTCCTATAAGGGCAAGCCCCTATAGTTAATTACATCCTAAATGACCAAGTCACTTAAGAAGACTCTCGATAAAAATCAGGAAATATTATCTTCAAGGAATTTGAAAGGGTAGGACTCTTCAACAAAATCGGACGTAGAACTGTGAAAGGGGATTGGTTCAAATTTAGAACATTTTATTGTAGAGAGAATGTCATGGATCCAGAGGAGAACTCTGGTGACTTCCCAAGCTATCCTAATGTTTGGCTTCAGTTTTGAGGAGAAATATTTAGGTGATTCATCCTGCCAATTTTATTAGTTAGGGCTTACATT
>NW_018219004.1:186189-197694 GCF_001263595.1 Phalaenopsis equestris
TAAGGTTCAGCAATCCTAAGGGTGACTCATCTTGAGTTTCCCCACAGTGACCCCACCTACTAAGTACATAGAGGTTGGGAGCAATATGTGGAACTCCAAGTTGAGTAAAGAAGAGGGTAAAATTTCTAATGGTGAGGGTTCCAAGTCTAGTTTTCTAGAAATAGTCAACAGGAAAAGTCCTATGGCTAGACCCTAGGCTACTAAAGAGGAAAAACTAAACCTCAACCAAAAATGAGGTCAACATCTTCCTAAACTAAAAGGAATTTATTTATCTTCTTCCATATCTAATACAATGATATCAATAGGGAAGATGACTTTATCCACTTTAACTAGAACATCCTTTACAAGCCCTCTTGGATAAGTGACGAACGATCAGCAAGTTAAAGGGTCACATTGGTAGGAGGCACCTCTCCCAATCCCAACCTCTTAAAAATAGATGGTGGCATAAGGTTAATATTGGCTCTAAAATCACATAATGCTTTCCCATAGAATTTTTCTCTAGTTGCACAAAGGATAGAAAAGCTCACGGGATCCTTAAGCTTCTAAGAAAGCTTCTTCAATATAATAGCCCTGCATTCTTCACTAAGTGCTACTTCCCATAATCTTCAAACTTTCTCTTCTTGTTAAGAATATCTTACATAAACTTTACATAGCTAGGCATTTATTCTAATGTCTTAGCAAAAGATATGTTAACCGTTAATTATTTAAATAATTTCAAAATTCTAAAAAATTGTTGGTCCAATTTTTGCTTCTAGAGTCTTGGAGAAAATGGTGGTGGTGGTTTTTCTATGTAAATTTTGGTAGGTGATACTGGTTTATCTAAGTCTTTAGAAATATCCTTTGAAAGTCTTTCAAGTTCAATAATCTTTTTTTCCATCTCACGGTCTTTATGAACAACATCCTCCAATTCCTTTTCACTCCTTAACTTTACAGCTTTTACATGCTCATTGTTCTTTTCCTTAGAATTAATCTTAGTGTTACTAGAAAGATTTCCTTAGGGTTGACTGCTAAGTGAGTTTGCAATCTGTCCCAATTGGTTCTCAATATTTCTAATTGCTACACCTTGTCTTGGTAGTTAATTCCCTATTTGCAAAATAACTTCATCCAATGACAACTTCTTCTCTTTAAATTGTGGATTATAGTTAAGTATTAGAGGATAAGAAAGTCTCGGATTTGAACTACCCTGGTTGTTTCAATTACCAAATAAATTTTTTAGTTAGTACCTCATTATTGGTTTCCCTCATCAGGATTGTTGTTCTAGTTAAAGTTAGGGTGGTTCTTCTAACCGAGATTATAGAAACTAGAATAAGCATTATTAGGTCTATTGTTTATAGCATTTAAAGTCTCAAAAAATGTAGTCTTGGCTTCAACTAGTTGTCTGTATGAATTTTCCTCAATTTTTAGTGGCCTTTGAGATTGTTTAATCTTAAATTTGTCTAAATTTTATAAATTGCAACAACCTGAGAAGTTAAAATTGAAAGCACGTCAGTGTCATATACACTTGCCACTTCTGGGGTTCACTCTCTTAAAAGGTCATTGAAAATTTTTTGAAGCCACATCCTCTATCAAAGAATAAGCCTCATCAAATGACTTTGACATAAGCAATCCACCAACTATAGCTTCAACAATTGACCTAATGGATCATACTAAACTATTGTAGAAAGCCTAAATTATCAGTCAATCGGGCGGTGCATGATAAGGGTACTTCCGAAAAAAGTTTCTTTAATCATTCTCAAGCTTCATAAATCGGCTTACCATCATCTTGGCAAAATGTATTAACATCATTCCTTAATTTAGCTATTTTTGAAGGCGGAAATATTTATCTAGGAATTTTTTAGCTAAATCACTTCACATCTTATTGATCAGATGCTAATGAATTTAACCACATTTTAGCCTTGTCCCTTAGGGTAAAAGGAAAAAATCCTAAGCCTAACAACGTCATTGGATATGTCATTATAGCGGAATGTAGCATAGAGCTCTAAGAAACTTGCTAAATGTAAGTTTGAATCTTCAAAAGGGTTCCCCCAAACTGATTGTCTTGTGTCATTTGGATGATAGCGGGTCCGTTCGAATGTGTTAGCATATTTAAATACTTAAGTGAATTTCATCTACTGTAAGATTAGCATGGCCCCTTAATGGTCTGTGTGCATCGTGAATTAGTTCATGGTTTTCGAGATTATTTTGTGGGTTATTCGTCATTTCTTCTACAAGTTCTTGAATTTTTTTCTATTTTCTTATTTTCCTAATAGTCTATAGCTCTTAATTGTATTGTTGAAGTCCAATTTGTCCTGAGCTACGCATACACAAACTAAGGAATCTACTAGGTATAATTCAAGCACACAAACAAGTCAATAGACAAAAAATTCAAAAACACACTGAAGTTTTCCAAGTCTAAGCTCTATAGGTTCAACTTAAATTCCCTTAAGTTAAATACACCGTCACTTCGCGCCAAAAACTCGACACTGTTTCCTAATGCACTCGCACTCTAGGGCTCATGCAAGCGTACATGTCGAATAAGTAATATCAAATTTTTTTAGTTCGAAATATCGATCCCACAGGGAGTGAGGGAATTTGATTTAGAGAAAAGTTCTATTTACTAATTTTTTGTTCTTAGCCGGGAATTAGGATTAGGTTGAAGTTCTACAAACAATTCCTACAAAATTGCTATCTATTAAAAATATTATAACCTATAGATATCCTACTTATCCTATTTGGACTTGTGAATATGAAGTTATAAAGTTACCCTCCCTTATAATGAATGGAGTGGTGCATAAGAAATGTAACATTTTAATTAAAAGTGTGACTAGTGAGAAAATAGGAGCAACTTTTATCTTTCCTCTTTCATGAAGAGACTCTATTTATAGAGCCTGAGAGAAATTCCCTATAAAATATAAAGGAATCTAGACTGCTTCATCGCATGACCCAAAAAAATCCCTCAATTGTACGATATTTTATAGACATTTGAGTGCTTTAAAAATGTTAAAAATGAGTAATATTTGGCTCGTTGGATTCGTCTTTTTGAGACACTCGATTTGACTATAAGCTTGTCAAATAAAAAATATATTTGATATTCCAATTATGCACTAAAATCTTTCAAATATAATATAAAGGCTTGATCCGAGCCTAAGTTGCTTCAGATTGAATCAATTTTGGCCATCGGGTCCGTCTCATCGAACAAATCAGTTTGATTGTAAATTGCTGAAATCAGAGTTCTCGGTGATTTTTAATTGGAGTTTGAATATTTCTTACTAAAAAATTATTTCGAGATTTGTGCCAAATGAAAAAAATTTGATGACGAATCAATGTTTAAAGAATACATTGTAAAATTATTGTTTCTTAATTATGCATAAAAACTTTGAAATGGATAAGGATCATTCAAAATTTTTAAATGCAAATAAACTTTATCAAGAAGGTTTAATTAGGTCGCTATTGAAAGTGTCAATTTCGATACTAACAATTTAATATGCATCTTGTAGTTATGAAGATTGATCAGTTACGAAATTAAATGGAATGACTTTTTTGAATTTCACTTACAACATACATTGAAAATGAAATTACAATAAGTTTTCATATAAAATTAGTTTTTACTAATTTTGATGTGATGAAGATACACTAAACACAATGTAAGATGCATCTAATGACTAATAAAAATATGTAATTTCTTAAACAAATTATTTTTAACTAAATTTTTATATATTTATATATAGCAATTAAAATTTTAATTTGATTTATTTTAGTAAACTTGATCTGCCTCTATTGACAAAAAAGAGGTATAAGTTTTGATGTAAGATATGCCAAAAAAATATCTTAGTGCATATTTTGTTAGGACCCCAAGAAGTGCTAGATGATGCATCTCAAGCATGCTAAAAAAAAAGCATCTGCAGTAATTATCATACACAGTTTTATGTTTAAAATTAGTACAAATCTAAATTTCTAATAAATTAAAATTAAAGTAAAGCTATTCTAAATGTATAATTGTTTTAAACTATTATATTCCTACTAATTGAACACCGGAATTAATAAAACTACAAAATAATACGGCGCACTTAGCAGCCCCTAAAAAAAGACTGCAAGAGGATTTGGCGAAATTTCAAAACACGGGCTAATCAAAATCAATTTTAATTATTTTTTTTTTATATTACCTTTTCACATACAAATATTTATTTGATATAATTTTTTTTTTATTTTTTAAAAATTTTTAAATCAATTAATTTATGTTAATAAAATCTCAAATAACTAAAATGTTAATATATTTTAAAAAAACAAGTTTAATTATTTTAAAATAGCAAACTATTTATTTAAACCAAAACATGCTTTCGACACAATTTATAGAAGGAACCAAACAATTTATTTAAACCAAAACATGCTTTTGACACAATTTATAAAAGGAACTTGTCGATTAACAGAATCCAGTATTATATTTTAGTTTGAATTACCGTGCTCATTTATTTCTTTTAATAAATTCAAGCCATAGCCATGATTCAGATCTCAAATAAATCTATTTATTAATTCTCAATAACCAAAATAAAAATTTAATCAACTTAGCCATCTACAATATTTTAATAATATTGTAAGAGAAAAGAAAAGGATTCTAGTATCCATCGTAAAAAAGATTAATTATCAAAAATATGAAAAAATAACTACTATACATTTTATAGAACACAATTCCTCGAACACTATTATTCACATACGCAAACAGAGATTCCAGTTAACAAAATGACTTGAAATGCATCAATATCAATCTACCAAAATTACTTCATTAGCACAAGTTCAGAAAAGTTCTATAAACATATTTATAATACTATCCATCCTTTTTTTCCATATTAAAATATATAAGTTAAGGCATAAAGCCCCCATTTGACAAAGTTGAGGATGGAAGCTTGGATTGAGGCAGCATCTGTGGCCTGACTGAACCCTGGACGAATGTTTGGTTCATGGTAGCAATTGGTTGTTGTTGCTGCGGTTGGGACTGTTGTTGCTGTTGTTGTTGAAGAAGCTGGTTTTGTTGAGTCTGTTGTTGTAGCTGTTGTTGTGGCTGTGGCTGGCTTGACACCTGTGGTTTGAAAACCACCATATCCTGAATTTAAAAAATATATATATATTAATAAAATAAAAATAAATATTTTCAAAGACTGAGCACGATAGGCCGAATAAAATGGTTTGAGCATTCGAAAAGCATACCCCAGGAAACAGCATCCCTATCAAACGGCCAGCTTTATCGGAGACCGAGAGAAGTAGCGTTTGTGAAGGTAGTTGGATGACTGCACACTGTTGGAAGGAAAAAGGCATCGAAAATATTAAATATTATCAGATTTTATTTATTTTTTATGATTATTCCTTTTTTTTTTTGTAAAGATGATTTTAAAGCTTCCATGAGGAAAATAAAGGAATAATATTTTTTTATTAAGAAATCATACATCGACTTTCTTACGGCCACCACACTTTAACAAATCTAATCAAAAAAAGTAATTCACATGATAAAAATTTCTAAAATACAGCAAAAAAGAATTTCGTCAAACTGACATTACTCAAGCAGTAAACAATCCTAAACAGACCCTTGCTTCCTATAAATAGTAAGATTCGATTTTGTATCATTTGAAAATATTATAAACAAAGAAGTATTTTATAAACAGTACGATAAGATAGTAAATATGATATGGTTGAAACAAATTCTCCAACGTATAGCCATCAAGAGTTCATAAGAAAATTTAAAATGAAGCAGTGTGTGATAAAATTGCAAAATGACGAGACTTGTTGCGTACCACATCACACTAAAATATGACTCTACTCAGTATATAGAGCTCATGCAAAAGTAGAGTTTGGAAGAATTTGATGTCCGTAAAATCCTATTCAGAGTATCTAGAATCACAATCATTTACTTTAATGGAGAAATAATCGCTAACATCATCATTAGCCACATCCCAACGATATATGATTGGCTTTATAAATTGATGCAAATCAACATTCTGAGTTTTGTTGTTGCTTTAGTTAATGTTATGTTAGTATTTTCAAAATAAATTTTGGTTGGTAGTTCCAAACATACATATGCTGATCCCTATGGGAATGGGTTGTATGATCTCAGTTTGACTTATTTTGATTCCTTGTGCTTGTTGGATGTCAAATTTTCTTGTGTTGTGCAAGTAGCTACTACAAAATTCCAAGAAAATCATCTCCTTATATTGGTGAGAGACCTAAATTAACACTACAACGATTTCTTCACTTGATCCTTTATCATATTTATTTTTAATTGTTAATTTGCATGTATGATTGAATTTGGTCAAAACTTATACAATCAAGATTTGCAATTGCACTGTAATTTTTTTTAGCATGGTTTTATTGATCTTAAATTTTTATCTGGATGACCATTAAATTATAATTGAGGTTTGTATGTGTTTTTTGTTCCCATCAAGAAAAGAAGAATGACTGTTTAAATTGATAGTGTATAAATAAGAAATTTCCGCCTTGATTAATTTCAAGCTCTAGGCCAGATCGTGACATAATTTGACACTTTCATAAACTCTTGGACTAAAATGATCATCGACAAAACGTGGAAGAGACCATTTTGACATTGTCTCTAACCATAATATTGGAAGTTCTCTATAAATCAAATAGCATATCAACCATATACATATCATTATCAAATGGTTAATATTGGATAAGAATAACTTGGTCAAACATTAATACATTACAAAAACATTTTCAGAGAGAAAATCCATAGATTAAGAAAATTACTCTCAGGAATGCAATGTCTATTAGGGAAGAATCCATAGACTTCAGGAAGATCCAACCATTAACATTAATGGTTGAGATGAGCAAAAATGTTTGAAATTTTGTAACGAAGACAGATTATCAATGGAGAATGAACCTGACAAATGTAGCGAGATTAATTATAAAAACGTGCAGAAGTAACTTAAAATGGGGAAAAGAGAATGGCATTTGTACACAGTAAAGTTAAAACAAAAAAAGAGATGGGTGGTCGGCAGCAACCTTGGAAGGATCTACAACAGCCTCATGTAACATGCACAACTCCCCAAGTAGAGAGCAGGACACACACAAAAGCAAGAGCTAGACAGTATGGTAAACATGCTCGAGTTTGTGCAATCAGAATGCGCCTTAGGTGCACGCTTGAGTTCGTACACAATATCTCTTCCTAATGGGAGGCACACATGAGTTCGTACACAACATCTAGACTATCATTCAGGTTGACAAGAGACCCCTTCAAGGCTCTACAAGCTAAACAGGGTTCATATTGTTTAATAGCTAAATTGAGAATTGCAATCATATGGATTGGGATTTATTTTTTATATTTTTATACAAATGTGGGGTATTGATTATTGTTCATGTAAATAATACTATGATGTATGTGATGTTTATACTCATAGGTGTAAAAATGAGACCAAATGGGGGAGATTCGACTTTATTCATCGAAGCTTCTGGCTCCTCGTAGCACAACGTCAAGTTGTCTAGCACGTCGATCAAGTAGACGTCATTCCAAAGCACATTCTGATAGAAAAGATATCTACCTTTAGCACAACCTAAGATGAAACTGCAGATAGACGAGTATTCCCATGAATCAGGTTTCGCGCCATCACAATTGTATCCTACTGCTTCCACTCCTCATACCCGGCAGGGTGCAACTGATAAATTAGTATGTGAAGAGAAATCCACTTTGGGCTGAAATTTGTGGTAGGCTGGACCACTCTTACTAGCTCCCCTTCAAGAGAGATCTCTTTTTCACCTATAGGATCTGGATCCCATTGAAGAACTTCTATCCCCATCAATTTTCTTGGGCTCATTACCAAGCTGGGGTTCATCTTTCCTGTTTGAACATTGGTGAAGGGTATCATGTTGCACTAAAAATAACCTCTGAATAACTCCACATAATATTCCCAACAAGGCACAAAATGGTCTCACTTCTGACATGCTAGACTTCCATCTATAGGGATAGCTTAGGAAGGAGTCTATACATGTGCAAAATCTGCATTTCTCTTAGTTGTGGTGGCTCTGTATCCGATGTAGGCTCCTCCAACTCATAACCCTTTTGGACATCCTAGGTTAGTCCTGCTGATATTCCTCTCAACGTCTGCAAAACAGTGACTCGAGAAACCACAATATCATGCTCTGCATAAACGCCCATTATATCAAGATCAGTAACTTCAATAATGGCTACTATTACCTCAGTTGAAACCTCTATCTCGGGATTAACTGGAATTGGTGGTGTCTCTTCCTCGTTGGGTGACAATTGAGAATCCTCTCCGAAGTCCTATCTTCTTCTGGATCATCGTTTCCCTCTTCAACTGGAAGCCGGTACTCTTCATTTATGTCCTCACCGTCTTTCGTGTCTATGGTGTCTTTAACCAAATTTTTTATGAAGCATATCACCCCCTAATTGTGCAATTTGAATCAATATGCCCAAATTCATGGCACTTGCAACAAATAAGACTGTGACAAATTTAGGAAGGCGAATTAATTTCATCTGTTCACCACTCTGAATCAGTACGTCCTCTAACGGGGTCGTCTTGGGCGTTCTCCTGAGTGTTCTCTAGCTATAAAATGTTGAGGTAACACTCTGGTTGTAAGATGTGGAGGTCGCTTAGTGATGTGAACTCTCCTTCTGAAGCTAGAGCCTGAACCTTTTGTCTACAGTAAGCTGGTAGAAACTGATCTTATGCCCGCTTCATCTTCAGATTTTTTTGTTCACCCTTTCAATGCTCTCAAACACAGTTGAGGGTAACCACCCATTGGATTTCATCCTCAATATCCGGAAGCCTCTGCTGATGTTGGCGGATATCTCGCTCTATCTCCTTCCAAGTAGGCCAAGGTATGTATCTCCTTAGTGCATAGCTAGGATTTAGGGTTCGGCGGTGAGAGGGTAAAAATAATTGATATAAGGTTGTTGCCTCTCAAAATCAGCAAAAGGGGAATTAGGGTTATGGATATGTGATAGTGAAAAGGGTATTTGGCAGTAGGAAAGAAATTTTTGGATCATGGGGGATGCTAAAAAATACTATGATAGAATTAGGGTTAGGCTAACTCTGATATAGCCCAAACCACAACGAAAACAGAAATCTTATTGCTGAAATTCAAAGCTTACAATGAAGACTCTTCAAAATTAGGAAATAAATGACAACAAACATACAAAAAAAAACACATTGGGGAACAAGCGAAGGGATGGGTGATGGCTGGTCGGCAAGGTAATAGTGCATGTGAGGGTTGGTCAGCAGTGAGATGGTAAGTCAAGGGTAGCAGCAGGGCTGGATATGGGTCTATAGCAGCAGATTTAAGTTGGAATGAGGCCACAGGGTTGTAGCAGGAAGGAGTGGCGTTTGGGGTTGTCGTGGAAAGGAGGGGTGTTACATGTATAGTAGGGAGGGGCAGATAGGAAGCATTATTGTGGTTGGAGACGGGTAGGAAACTAGCGGCAAAGAGAAGGCCTGAAATTAGTGGTTGGATGCGGGAAGTTGCGGGAAAAGATGCTGGCGGCAATGTCCGAAACTGGCGGCAACGGCAAGGTTCAGAACTGGCGACAAGATTCAGGAAGCTGCAGAAAAAGATGCTAGAAGCAAGGTTATGGTCTGGAACTAGCAGTTGGATGTGGGGAAATGCGGAAAAGGCAGTTGGCGGCGGTGCAAGGAAAACCAGCAAGCGACAAGGAAAGTGGAGGTGGACGTCGCAGAAGATAAATCAACATGGGGGAGAGGGATACAGCTAGAGCACTATCCTGATACAACCCTCAAAAAAGAAAATAGGACCGGTGGCTGTCCTCACAAACTGAAATCAGAATATAACAGAAGCTAAACCCTACGGCATAAAAGCACGTACATATAAATAAAAGAGTAGGCGAAAAACAAAAATAAGGAGGGAATAATTCCCGCTCAATGAAAAGAGGGAGGGACCGGTCCAGTAGGATGCTGGATCGAACCTTCTCTTGCTGAACCAGTTGGACCAGGTTCAGCCTCAAGCCCTGCTTCACAGCAAACACTTAATCTTTAACTATAAACCATATATGATCACTGGATCAACATTTCTGATCAAAATAAATCTTTTAAGACTCAAACAAAGCACGCAAAAAAGAAACTTAAGATACATTAAAAAAACTAGCCCATTCGATGTTCCAAGAGATTATGGTTTAACGATAAACTCACAAGCTTCTTTTCCTGTAATTGTGCAAGGAACCCATGCTGATTTAATGTCCGGAAAACCAAGAAATCTGCCTTACCAACATACTGCCTAAAAAGATTACAAATGATAACACAAGATGCCAATGAGATGAACAATCTAAAAAGAAGACAAAAAATAACATCTGATGTAAAAGAAAAGTGGAAAAGTTTACTTGTTACTCATGTGATCTTGAGCAATGAGGCGAACAATTTGCATTGATGATGGCCAATCTGCTGCAAGCCTGACAATTTGACAGCACATATAAGAAACTTCATTGATGAAAATATTACAATGTCGTCTTTTCATTACAATTAACATAAGAAAACTCCACTACAAGCAGCATAAATTCATTTGGAACTGACCGCGAACAAACAAATAATTAACAGAACAAAAAAAAAAGATGATGTTGCTTTGTTATAGATGAGATGATGAAAACTATAGTTTCGAAGAAAATCACAGAAGTTCATATGACAAAAGACAGACTCAGCACAAGAGGTGAATATGAATACTACTACAAAATTTTACGATTGGTTTAAGGCACATGAATGTGGCAAAAGATGTAAAAAAAAAAACATAAATATAATACTGGAAACATACACCATAATTCTAACTGTTGCATCCGAATATGTCCTAGAGTCACACTAAAGGTATGGAGCATAAACAGGAGAGAGTGATGCAGGGGCTATTGCTGAACCGGTCCAACCCGGTCCAGTTAGGAGGGTCCGGTCCAGCAGGGAGACTAGACCGGCCGACTATTTTGGGCGGAAGACTTTAAGTGGGATTTACTGCCCATTTTTCCCCCTATTCTCCCACCTATCTTATTATATATTTCTTGCTTGTTATTTAGGGTTAAGTTTCGATTCTCTGATTTCCGTTTGCTACCTTTGAGGCAATTCTCCCTGTCGAGGGTTATATACAAAAGCGAGAAGATGCACCGGCTATAATACGTCCAAGGTGGTAATAATCCCCGCTATTTCCCCTCTCCCTATTACCGCCAGCCTCATATTCCCTTCAACCTACTCGTTGCCATCTACTGTTTTCCTTGCCGCAAGCTACTTTTCCAACACCTTTCTGCTTTCAGTCGGCAACTCCAAGCCATAGCCTTGTCGCTGGTTGCTTTTCCCCACACCTTTCTGCTTCCAACTACCAACTCCAACCATCTCCCTACCGCCTACTACCTGTCGGCACAAAAAAAGAGGTTGTTTGGGGGTCGTCCGTAAGAAGCTGTCGACAGCCGGAATTGAAATCTCATCGCCCGCTTCGGAAGGACATTTTAATTTACGTGTATATATATATATATATATAATTTTAGAAAAATATGAAATCAAACTGACCTCATATTTT
>NW_018219004.1:198487-199125 GCF_001263595.1 Phalaenopsis equestris
CCCACCGCGCTAGCTCCAAGCTCCCCGACATGACGAGTTTAAGTTTTCTAGGGTGTCCAGTTATAGTGTTAAATCAAACGGCCCTATGGTTGTAGTCCTCTAAACATCCTATGCAAAAAGAAAACATGCTTGAAGTTATATAATGTAAAGTGTGCGATGTAGGAACAAACAATAGAATGCACGTGGAACAGTAGTAGGCAAAACAGGAGCAGTATAACATGCTATACGAGAAGAGCAGTAGCAAGTAGAAATATAAATAATATAACATGTTGTACGGTACGATAGCAGGTAGAAACAGAAATAAAACAGAAATAGTATAACATGTATAAGAAGAGCAGTAGCAGGTAGAAACAGGAAAATTAACTACTCTAAAATGTAAAGCAAACCTGTACGCCCGTGAGATCCGCTGTTCCTTAAGTATAACAAACCTAAATGCATCTCAAAAAGCAAAGTCCGAAAGAAACGTCGTCCAGGAAACCCGAGGAAAAGCGGAGAAACTCGCAAAAATCAACGAAAAAGACTCTGTCGACACAAAAAAGAGAAAGAAAAAGATTGTTTGAGGGGTCGCCCGTAAGAAGCTGTCGGCAGCCGGAATCGAAATCCCGTCACCCGCTTCGGAAGGACTTTTTAATTTACGT
>NW_018219004.1:201484-202143 GCF_001263595.1 Phalaenopsis equestris
GGTCTTTCCTGACAAACACAAAATATCCCTTTGCGCTGATTCTCCAAACCCCAAGAACGCAGGATTAATCGAATCGTCCAAATGTTCTTCCAAAATGAGATTTAAAATTTTCCAAACTTCGAAAGAAAATGATCGCGGGGGAAACCACTGTCAATACATCCCAAACCCGTACTAAATTCGAAATTCTTCCAACTCAATCCATAACTCCATATATTAAGTAAGCACAGAAATCTTCCCATCAAACCACATAAACACTCACGGCCAGGGTCAACAGAGAAGGGGAAACAGCCCATAGGGTTCTCGGCCAAGGCAAGGAACAGGGACAAAAAAAGGTTCACAGCAAAAGAAAGGGACAACTGCCAAGACTCACAGCCAAAGGCAACCCAAAGCACAAGAAAAGCCAACGGCCACAGCAAGCCAAAGCACCCCAAGGCACAGAGAGGCTTACGGCCTAAGGCAGCAAAGAGTAGCTGCTAAAGTCCACATCCAAAGCACAAGGGGGGGGCTCACGGCCAAAGCCAACAAAAAAGACCTACCAAAGGCAACAATGCCTCCCTGACTAAATGAAGAGATAACTGAAATAAATATGATTTTCTTTTTTTTTTTTTGGATGCCAACCTTGATTCATCCACAACTCTCAAGCCAACCCAGCCCCACCC
>NW_018219004.1:206415-208307 GCF_001263595.1 Phalaenopsis equestris
GCTCCCGGCCAAAAGCCAGGAACGGGGACAAAAGGGGCTCACGGCCAGGGTCAGCGGAGAAGAGGAAACAGCCAACAAGGCCCTCGGCCCAAAGCCAGGAACGGGGACAAAAGGGGCCACGGTCAGGGTCAGCAAAGAAGAGGAAACAGCCAACAAGGCCCATAACCAAAGGCAACTTAAAAGACAACAAATAAGGCTTACAGTTAAGGCATCAAAGGGGCCTAAAAAGAACTAATAAAGCTCACGGTTTAAGGTAGCAAATAACAGCTGCAAAAGCCCACGACCCAAGGCCATCCAAAGCACAAAGAGAGGCTCACGGCTAAAGCCAACAAAAGGACCACCAAAGAAAACTATGCTTCCCTGACAAACATGAAAGGATAACTGAAATAATTATAATTTTTGGGATGGCAAACTTGATTCATCCACGACATTCAAGCCAATCAAGCCTAGCAAGAAGGACCAAATCACACCCAATGACCTAGAATAGGCCTCACGGGTAAGGGCCAAAAGAGGAGGTTGATTCAATCCACATCACAAACCCATGGCTAGGCACCAAGCAAACATCACATTCCGGCCTCACATCACATTGCAGCGATCCATCAAAACCAAATATCAGCCTTCGAATGGAGACAACACAGCACATCCAAAACGAATGGAGATCAAAACCAAATATCAGCCTTCGAATGGAGACAACACAGCACATCCAAAACAGGTTCTCGGGTAAGAGAATAAACCAACAAGAATCAAAAAGAACCAAGCCATCTCTCGGGTAGGGACCAAAGACAAGCAAAACAAATCATCAAGACTCTCAAGTAAATAAGAGTTTTAAAGACTCAATCATGGGCTCAGGAGTAGGAGCTAAAACAAGCAAACCAAGCTCTCAAGTCAAGCCAAAAGCTGGCCACAGCTAAGGCTTAAATCCAAGTTACAACAAGATAGTCAAAAGAAAACATTCTCATACCCCTGAGACACCAAAATATAGAAACGACACATGCCTTACACAATAACAACTACAAAATTATTGCGAATCAACATAAATTCATCCATCACACGTATATTTGAGCTAAGACTTCGATGGGATACCAAAACCGAGCCCAACAGGGGCCAAGACCGAGCCTAGCAGGGGCCTCCATAAGGATAGAGCTCTATTCATTTTAATTCCAAAACCGAGCTCAATAAGAACCAGAAACCAAAACCGAGCTCAGCAAGAACCAGAAACCAAAAAAAAACAAGCTCAGCAAGAACCAGAAGCCAAAAAACAAGCTCAGCCAGAACCAAAAGCCAAAGTCAGAGCTCAACAAAATTAAAACAGGCCCAAGCATTGATATATAAATTCATACTTTAATAGAAATTAAAGTTCCAGCCACCTGTAGGTAGAACCGAGTCATTCAAAGCTAAGAAACAACCTGCATGTCTAAATATCCCAAGCATGAAATTATTCCAATAAATGTATGAACAAGGGAGGAACTTCACGAGGAGCTGAACCAAGCCCTCAGAACAAGCTATAACACTTTCCAAATTAAATAGGTTCTCTTATAGCATATATTTCAAACTAGGGAAAGCGACAGGAAGCCAAAACCGAGCCCCCAAACATGCATAAAATAGTAAAATGCACTCCCTAACATGCATGAAAGGCCAAATAACCTCTCCAATATTTCATACCAAACGAAAATAAGTGAAAAGCTTCATAATACTCATCCCAACATGCTTGCAAGAGGAACAAAAATCATTTCAAAGTCATGTCTTAACTCCCTAAATGTTTCCAACGTAAACATGCCACAAGAACCATGAATATGCCATAGCCTCCCTAGTTTAAGCGAGTAACCAAGTCTAATTTTAACACATGCTCACATTTTCATTTCCAAATGCACTTGAAGTGAATATCTCAAAAA
>NW_018219004.1:208918-215454 GCF_001263595.1 Phalaenopsis equestris
GCAACCCCCCGAAAGCCTCTCGGACCGAGCGGCGAGACTAGTGGCAGCGAGGGAAGCATCGGGAAGAAGAAAAGATACTGCCGTTCAAGTGTACCAGGGAACAAGCTTCCCAGAGTCAAACTACCAGGAAAAGAAAAAACCACAACCTAAGGAGACTGGCACGGCTTCGGGAAGGAGGGACGCGGGCAGAAAAATGTCAGGCAAGGACAAGCAAGGTCAACTTTCTCTCGCGTTTTCTCTCGCTCTCTCGCGCGGAGGAGGAAGAGCTCGGTCTGCTCGAGAACGAGAAATGGAAAGGGCCAGGCAAGCAAACGGGAGAGGGAAAGGAGGCAGAGCTCGAGTGCGTGCATTAGGGATTTAGTGTTAAAAGAGGAAAAGGGGTAAAATAGGTTTTAATATATATGTATGTATACATACATATATATGTATGTATACATACATATATATATATATATGTATATATATGATTATATTCGATTTATTTGCGCGCGGTGACGTAATAAAATGAGTGTCCTTCCCAGGCAAAATTGACATTTCGGACGTGTCGGTGCTGTCCGTTTTGTCATCTGGGGTCGCTCGGACGACGTCGTCGACAATCGGGTCAAAAACGCGTCAAAATTCAAATTTTACAAAATTTCGATCTGCGATCGATCGCTTCAAAAGGTTATTCGAGTCTTCGACAAGTAACAGCGCAAGCGATGCAAATTGAGGCAATCGGACGCGCCGACTCTCCAAATTGAGAAGTTTGTGCGCGCGGGAGTGCGAATTGTGCAAAAGGCCACCCTAAGGCTCAGGAAGGTCCTATAGGGAATCCCTTTTGGGTTTCCTCATGTTGGTTTCATCTTTTTAAGTGCTAGAAGTTGATACCACACACGCGAAACTCCAGAAGGGAACGGAAGCGGGTTGAATTTCTAAAACAAGGCGGGTCCCATTTCTAAGGTTTTAAGATAGTCGAAGGGAGGTCCCTAAGGCTAGATCCTAAATCCTAAGAGACCAAAAATGAGGTCAACACTACCTTCCACCTCTGCTTCACCCACACTCCACAAGTATTTCCTCCCATACTGCGATGCTGTCGAACCACAACCACATATTCCCTGCCCTATCTCTGTAATGGCTTGCTTCCTTGCTTGTACTCCTCATGGCCCCCATACACCCTACCCGCATCCTACTACAGTCGCCTACCTCTACCCCCCTTTTTTATCCTGATACAATCGCGTCCTCTGCCACCCTTCAAGCTACCACTGGTCGGCCAACCAACATCCAGCTAGCCTCCTACCAGAATAGCCACCTGCTGGCCAGCCACCACCCATAACCTTCATCGTTGCCCAAGGGTGTCCTCTTATGTTTGTTATTGTTTATTTCCTGTTTGAAGAGTCTTAACTGTAACCTAGTTAAATTTCAACAAAAATATTTTTGTTTTTATTGTGGTTTGGGTTAACTCCGATATCATTTGATATCAGAGCTAGTCTAATCCTAGTTCTATTCTAAGGTTTCCTAGCATACACCTTACCCCTCCACCAAAATTTTTATTTTCTATTTCTCAATCATAGCTAAACATTGACCTAACCCTAAATTTACCTTGTTGATTTTTAAAATTAGCAATCCTAACTCAAATTTTCACGCTCACTTTCACCTCCCAACTATAAACCCTAGTCATGACACCAAAAAGATCTATGCCCGAGCCTACCCAGGAAGAGATACAGTGAGAAATCCATCAACTTCAGTGGAAATTTACGGACATTGACTTGAACAAAATGTTCATAGAGGTTCCAGCGTCGATTAAAATACTACTTATCTAGTAATTGCTTATCATTGTTGTAACGACGATAATGTCATTTAGGGGAAGATCTGCATCAGCGAATGTAATCAGGAGGTGAGTGTTGTGTTTTGGTGCAAAAGCGGTTGCCCACGTCTCTCCCGATTGGAGCCTCTTTTGACTGGCTCGTCGGGACAAATCTCCACCTCCTTTGAAAATAGCTGACACTATCCCAGCAATGTGGATGGCAATCGCTTAAACTGGCTCATCCAATATATCTTCTACTAGAGCCTTCACTTGTCTTTGGGTACAGTTTTGATGGATTCCTTAACCAGACTCTGAAGGTGCCTTCATTCCTCCGTGTCATTGTTGTGATCTCTGTGATAGGCACAGTACTTCTCCATGTCCTACAGAAAAGTTCCGACTCCCATTGGTGTTTCATTCTTGAAACACTCTTGCTTTTGAAATGCTTTCACTAACTCCGCCATTGAGACTCTCAACAAAGTGGCCTTGAATGTTTGATGATCATTCAACGATCGTTCATGTAACAAGCCGACCGTTGGTCAAGATATCGAGCTTGACCTCCTCGATTGTGGTTTTTGTCGGCCCCCTTGTTGTCTCGGGGTGGCCAGTGATCTTGGTACCATGGCTGAACGGAAGGACGCGAGTCTTCTCTCAATCTCCATTGTGGTATATGGGCACCATCTTCTGCAGATAACTGGCGGCCAACTCTGTTTTGGAGGAAGCAGGAGTGGAGATGTATTCTTTGTTTGAAATATAATTGTTGGCTAGCTCCAATAATTCCGCTAGGGTTTTCGGTCTTCGAAGAACTAAAGCATAACAATCAACTGCGACATGTGCTATTATAGATTTCAGATCCTGCACTTCTAACATCTCTTTCCAAAATCTCATTAAGAATGATTGAAGACTCTTGTTTTGCACTTGCCGGATTTGCAAAAGAGCTTGTGAACTCTTTCGGGGTTTTGAGGGTTGTTGAGCTGCATCACGAACACCAACTTGAAGTTAGAGAAGGAGGTGATCACTACAGTCGGTAGTCCATTGAACCATCAAGGGCCAACTCCCTCAACATGCTGAAAAGAGGAAACACCTCAAAGCGTCGGTGATCCTCAGCTAACGATGGATGATTTGAATGATACTAAATGGTCGGTCGGATCATTATTGACCTTGTAGGACTTCGATGATGGTATCCTGAATTATTCTAGAAGTTCAACTTCAGAAATTTGTCGGTAGAACACATTCTCCGACAAGAAGTGTTGTCTTGGTGCGCTCAAACAGTTGTCTGTCCGGCAATCCCGACCCAGAACTATTCTAGTACTGGAAGTCTCTTTAACTTTTCGGTGCCTGAATTATCCTCCGACCATTGAGCATCGACTCTTCTTCCCAAGGGACCAACTCTTGGGGGTTTTGTTCTCTTCTCCTTGCTATAGCTTCTTAGATAGTCTTTATCATTTCATACAGCATTTGATCCCTTAACTTCTAGATCTGCTGCTACACAAACTCTTTTATGCACTTGATGTATGCAGGGTCTCTCTAGCTGGTTTCTTCTCCATGTGCTCCTCTTCTTGTTTCTGGCATGATCCACTCTCACCGTACCTTTTAGAGTGTTGAGCATAAATCTATCTGAGCCACACTCAAAAAATATAGCGTAAAGCAGGAGAGTGAGAGAGAAAGAGAATCCACAATAGTGAACAATAGAATGAGAAGATTGTGCAACTTTTTATTAATAGAATGGTCACTTGTTTATAAGCAAAGGAAGGACAACATGTATAATTACACGCTTACGACAACTTTGATGGTATGTTTTAAGGTATTTTGGGTATTTACATAAATGAGTTCATGGCTCAACATCTCTCAATCGATTGAGATTAGCGGGCTTTGGTTCGGCAAGGTTCATTTGTCCGACTATGCTGAGTTGGAGGTTATCAATTGGCTCTTGTTAATCTTCGGTCATCCGAACTTGGCTCGGTTAGCTTGAGTCAACCGGTTTTCAAATTTGATCCGGTTGTCATCTATAAACCCCTAGATTAGGAGCTTCTCAGGATGAGACTATACTGTCGAGCAGGGAATGAATAACCATAATCCGACAAGTAGCTTACCGCTTGACAAAAAGTCCTTCGGGGCATTAGTAGAGTATATCATGATAAAAAATCCGACCTAACAAAAAGTCCCAGAAAAAAACTCTTCTGCGGCCACTGACAATACCGAGGCGAGAGTTGGGTTGAAGTCTTCTCTCAACTTAACGAACATTAGTATTTGGTTCAAACAACCTGCGTTGAGTCGGCTTTAAATTTTTATCGAAGGGATCTAAACCAGGTCAATTAAGTTTTTTTTATTTTCCAGTGATAAGATATTTGATCTTCCTTTTGTGGGTCATCCCTGACCGTGCTTTTATGCCTCTTAGTCCATTGGATTTTCTTGAGATTCATGCTAACGCATTTTTTACGTACACTAACTTGATTTTTGGTCATCGGCTTGAATTAATAAGAAAACACAAATCTCAATCATTAGATAAGTTCACAAGATGATACAAGGGCCATTGATGGGAATAGCACACCACACAAACTTTCTCAGCATCCCTTACACATTATTAGATAACTATAAATGATATAAAAAAATTCATAAATATCCTCGACAAAAAAAATCAAATATCATTAAAAAGTTGGAAGCTTTACAGGCATGTCATTCAATTCCTATGTATTCATATATCTAACATTGAAACTCTTATTTTACATATATAAAAGCATACCATTCAATTCCTATGTATTTATATATCGAACATCTAAACTTTATTTTTTACATATATATGCCACTTTACCTATACATGAAAAGGTGCATTTCACTTTTTAAAAGTTATAATAGTGATATTTTCGATGTAATATAAAATCTTTTGGAATTGAAGCTTTTAAATGCATATGGCTCATAAATAGAAATTGGATGTTAGATACGTAAATAAATAGAAATTGGAAATTATGTATGTAAATGCCCCTTGGAAGCTTTACAGACATGTCATTCAATTCCTATGTATTCATATATCTAACATCGAAACTCTTATTTACATATATAAAAGCATACCATTCAATTCCTATGTATTTATATATCAAACATCTAAACTTTATTTTTTACATATATATGTCACTTTACCTATACATGAAAAGGTGCATTTCACTTTTTAAAAGTTATAATAGTGATATTTTCGATGTAATATAAAAGCTTTTGGAATTGAAGCTTTTAAATGCATATGGCTCATAAATAGAAATTGGATGTTAGATATGTAAATAAATAGAAATTGGATATTATGTATGTAAATGCCCCTAAAAAGTTTTAATACTTAATCCAATTTGGTATCTTGTTAAATGTCATATGGCTCATGAATAACCCATCAATTGCTATCCTACTAATCTGATGCTCATCAAGAATTATCCGAACTTTTTTTTTTTCAACAACCTTTCTGAGTTGCTTAAATAATTAAATTTCAATACTATTTTATTGGGAAAGACATAGCATTTCTAACCCTGGCCCATGAATTAATATTATTTGTAATTCATTTTAGTCGTGAAAAATAAGGTGATAATTGAGAATAACCTGCATGATTACACAGAAGAATAAGGCAGGAATTGATGATTGAGGCCGGATGTATTTTCTTCAAAAACAATTTGAGGAAAATTGCAAATTGAAAAGCAGCAGGCATACAACTAAGGCTTGCCAGGAGCTTGGAACTTATAACTAGCAACTAGACCAACAGGCCAACCCTACCCAGCGATAGCATGATTAGACAGATGTACGTGGTAGAGAAAAAAAAGATTAGACTGGGCATGAAAAAAGAGTTGAGAAATTATGGCATGGCACAGCAAGAATTTTATATCTATTATATGACAAAATTATTGGAAATGTGCAAAAGAATATAATAAGTCCTTCCAATAACACTGCGAGAACAAACATAGGTTATTCAGAGCTATATCCAAGTTATATAGAAGTGAAGAACATGCATAGTTCAGGTTACATACTCATTAAGACGTTAAAAAAACAATGGTTTATCTTATTGTTTGGCATGCTAAATTCCACTATCATTGATACACATGAGCCTTTTTACTGTTCCAACCACTTTGAAAAGAAAAAAACCTCCCCCAAAGTCATCCTGTGATCATAACTGCACTCATTTGACAAAATGATTAATACGAGTTATTAAATTTATTCGAAACATTTTCTGGCTCCGCCAGTTGCCGCTAATCTTTCAGGTTATTTGCGTAGCAAAATGGAGCAAGCAATGGCCTAATCTTTTAGGTTGTTTGTGTAGCAACCGATAGTAAGCAATGACCTCAAAAGATGTGGATCCCCATCCACTAATCCTTTATAATTATTTCTTTTTTAAGCAGGGCTTTGTTAACTTAACAGTCACTACTATGTATTTAATGGCCATCATTAAATTGTTTTTTTGTAAATAACAGCTTGTATTTGGAGCAGTTGGCCTTTTATGTTTTCGCATGTTTTGATGCTCAAATTGGATTCTATTGAGTTGCTTAGTTACCCGTAGTGATTTCATTATATACCCTTCAATGGAAACCTTAAAATCTATCAAAAAATATTCAAAACTCTATATTGAAAAAACCATTCCATGGTCAAAGTTTCAATACTATCATTACTATGTCCCAAATCTCTATGAAAGAATGCGTTAGGTATTTGATAGCCGGCGTAAAATTTTTTGTTGAAAAAAAGATAACTTGAATCGTTTAAATCATTGTGTTAGTACTAAGGCATTCCT
>NW_018219004.1:215514-229554 GCF_001263595.1 Phalaenopsis equestris
GCATTCCTGAAAGTGATGCGTTGTATAACTTAAATACAATGAAAAGTGTGTCAAGGCCGCCGATGCCCGAATGTAGTGCTAAATAAGCAAGGGTTTTCACATTATGAATGATGAGTGCAAAAGAAGTTAGTCCATGTTAGAGAAAAATTCAAATAACATGATAAAAGGAAAGAAATTAAACAAAATAAAGGATAATTAAGGGAGGATAATTTCTCCCCCTGCAATGTAATAACGGATCCACAGTTCCCTAAATCGTGGGTGGGCCTTGTGGTCCAGAGTTATTTGCACTCCCATCCATGTTAGGTTGTATATGTCATACATCCCAAATTTGGTGTTAAGCTCACAAAAGTAGTGCAAAAGAAAAGCCTTGGTAAAATTGTTGACAATCTGATACTGATAGCTTAGCTGAACAACCCCTCCATTGACCTTCTCAGAGATGAAATGTTTGTCAATCTCTATATATTTGGCTCAATCATGGTGGACCAGATTCTTGAAATACTGATGGTTGTTTGACTATCATTAATAGTACTTTTATTCTACATGTAAAGTTTCACTAGTAGTTTCTTTAGCCTCATTCTTTCACAAATTCCTAAGAAAATGGCACAATTCTCAAATTCTACACTACTTATTGCCACCACTGCATGTTTTTTACTTCTCAAAGTAACCATGTCACCATATACAAATGAGTAGTAACCCGTGAAAGATCTTCTGTGAGACAGTTCTTCTACTTAGCTAACATTAATATAGATCTCAATATCACGATTCTCAGTTTTCTTGAATATCAATCCACATCTTGGAGTCATCTTTAAGTACCTCATGATTTGAAAAACTGCTTCTAGATGATCTTCATTTATATTGTTGATATGTTGGCTCACTACATCAACAGAAAAAGCAATACTTTTTTTAGACTTGATGAACATTTCAAACAATGCTCTGGGAGATTATTTCAACCCATACAATACTTTCTTTAGTTTGCACATTAGCTGATTGATTGTTTTGTTCTTCAAACCTAGAGGTATCTCCATATACACTTTTCCTCAAGGCTCCCATTAAAAAATACATTTTTTATGTTTAGCTAATGTAGAGACCAACCATGGTTGATAGCTAAAAACAATAATACTCTTTGCATGTTGTGTTTTGTCACTGATGCGAATGTCTCAAGGTAGTCGATCTCATAGAACAGAGTAAAACCTTTTGCTACAAGTCTAGCTTTAAACCTTTCTATGCTTCCATCTACTTCATTTTTGATAGTGAATACACATTTACACTTCACAACTCTTTTCACATGTGGCAGAGTTGGCATATTCAAATATCATTCTTTTACCATTCTTTTCAAGGGCAAGAATTTCTTCTCCATAGCTTTTTCCCAGGCAGGTCATTTAATATTGAGTAACATTCATCTCACTGCCGCAAGTCATTAGGGTCTGTTTAGGGCAGCTGCAGCTTATTGGATAATCTGCTGATAAGCTGATTAAACATAATCTGCTGATAAGCTAGGTGCGGTGACTATTACAAATTTTTATTTTTTTGGAAAAGCAAGACCGCTGCCAGAAAGCAGCCACCGCATCTAGATAGGTGCGGTGTGAAAACGTTATTTTTAACGTTTTGAAAACGCATAAGCTATCAAAATGTAGTTTACCCAAACAGGTCAAGTGCGTTTTCAAAACGCCACCGCACCAAATAAGTTGCCCCAAACGGGCCCTTAATCTAGTTTCAATGTAAAACATTGTCAATATTTGAATGGGTTTCTCTTGCAACCTCTTAGATTTCTTTTTTTGTTTTATAAAAAATGAAATTTTCTTCAATTTTTGAAGTAATGGAGTTGACAAACCATAACATGATCATGTAATCTTCAATCTTTCATGTTTCATATTTTGGATCAGTGATTTCTGTTCTAGGGTTTTCCTCGTTGAGATGATCATCTTTTCATTCACCACAGATATACATGAACACATATTGAGAACAATTGAGAATATTATTGTCATGTAGTTTGTGATTGGTGATACAAGGAAAAAATTCAAATGCAGCAGAACCAAACTTCCTAGAGTCATATTAGATTTTGTTTAGTTTATGATTTTATTTAACAAAATAGATAAGTATATTATCACTTATAAGAATAGATATAATAAAATACAAATTGAGTACTTTCTTATGAGAAAAATAGATAGTCAAGATTGTAAAGTTTAGTCACGTCAGGTGGAAATTTAAGTATCCAACATCGTTTATTAATTTTGAATTTTAAAATGGTGGGTTGGAATATAAATAAAAATACAATAAAATATTGTTATATAATTAGACGGGTACTTAAAAAACAATTATTTTTATGAGTAAATTTCAAGATAGAAGGATTTGGGATGATCACGAAGAAACTAAATTATGCAGGATTAAATAACAAGTACTATTAAACATGTTACAAAAGATATGATTAGAGAATCGAAATGAAAAAGTTTTATAAATAAAAATAGTTGGTGGTGGAATAATAATGTGCAAGAAAAAATAAGAAGTAAAAAAGTTTATTATAAAAATTGTTTTGAATGCAATAGCGTAGAATTCAAAAAATTATAAGGTGGCTCATGGGGAGTCTCTAATAAAATAGTTTGTGATGCTAAAATTTAGCTTTTATCATTCTTTATAAAAAAAACAAGATACTAAAGAGGTTGAAAGTTATATGTATAAACCAACCAAATAAAGAGATAAGAAAAAGATTTAGTTACACTAAAATGAATTAAATATGAAAATCAAAATGTGATCTTTTATATGAGTGTATTGAACGAAAATGTGTGATATATTTTGAGAAAAAACTTTTCAATGAAGATTGTAAAAATATGATTGATTTTAGTAATCTTAATATAACAAATAATTAAAAAAATACATTTTATTTCTGTCATCAAACTAGCAAAAATGGAAATTGAGACTTAAATAAAATGAAGTATAAAATGAAGCGTTGAAAAACAAATATGGCATGATGATACTCCAAAATAAGTGAGGAAATGATTAAGAGATTTAGGAATTTTTTGGTTCATTAAAATTTTTAATTATATTTTAGAATTTTAAAAAGATGTCTCATTTGTGGAGAAAGATTCTATTCGTTCCTATTTTAAGAATAAAGGAGATGCACAACAGTGCAAATTTTAGAGGAATTAAGTTAATGGGTCATACATGAAAAATATGGGAGACTAATTGAATATACGTTACGACGTGATACATAAATTTCTCAAAATCAGTTTGGATTTATGTCGGGCAGTCAATTATAAAAGTTATATATTTATTGAGTGGTTTGATGGAGAAATACAAAGAGAGTAAGGAGGATCTACATATGAATTTTATTGATTCAGAAAAATTTACGACCAAAAGTAGTTTAGAGAGTTCTAGAAAAGAAAGATGATACTCCTTATATTCAAGTCA
Organism: Phalaenopsis equestris; assembly: GCF_001263595.1. Taxonomy (NCBI): domain Eukaryota; kingdom Viridiplantae; phylum Streptophyta; class Magnoliopsida; order Asparagales; family Orchidaceae; genus Phalaenopsis; species Phalaenopsis equestris. The sequence continues at coordinate 218,920 of NW_018219004.1, forward strand.
TTAAAAATATGTATACTAGAATTGTTACTTGGGTTTGTACATAAGGAAATTGACAAAAGCATTTTCCTATTTCAATTAATTTACATTAAGTATCGGCTTTAAGCCCATATCTTTTTGCTCTAGTTATGAATGTTCTTACTGGACATTTATAGGAGGATGTACCTTGGTGTATGCTATATCATTCTTGTGGATAATTTGCTGATAATATTCCTCTTATGGATAATACTAGATAGAGAGTTCAAGAAAAAACATGAATTATAAAGGTTAACTTTGGAGTCTAAAAGTGTTCGTTTGAGTAGATCTAAAATTGAATGCATGGAATGTAGTTTTAGTAGTAGTAGATCTAGAAGTGGAGTGGCAACAAGGGTGATCAAGTCATTAAAAGGAGTGATCGGTTTAGAAAAATAGGGTCTATTGTCCAAGGTGATGGTGGTATATATGGGTATGTTATCAGTGGAACTCAAGTTGGATGGTTGAAGTGGAGGAATGCACTGGGCCTATTGTTTGATACAATAGTACCGCTAAAAATAAAAGGAAAATCTTATAAAATGGTGGTAGACCAACAATACTTTATGGCACAAGCTGGTAAAATAGAAGCATAAAATTAAGTGTTGCTAAGACGAGAATGCTTAGATGGATGAGTCACTTTACACTTCAAGACAAAATGTAAAATGAACATATAAGTAAAAGGGTTAGTGTAGCTCCAGTGGCACCCAAGATTAGAGAGTCATTGATATAAGAGTTAACCTAAATCATAATAGAAAATGTAAATATTATTACTGGAAGCAAATATGAAGTTATAATCAAACACACTTGAAAGGAAAAATACAATACACATGACGCACAAACTTGCGTTAGGGCGGATCTCGAGCAATGGTGGTAATTTTTAGGGGCTTGGAGATATGGTGACAAGGAAGGGAAGGGGTTTGGGGGCAATATAAGAGGAGTGACAACGACTATGGGTGCTGGAACATCATGCCAGCAAGGGATGTCAGTCCAAATAGCAGCTATTGTTGTTTGGGGGCGATTAGGCAGCGATTTGGTGGTAGGCAACTAGTTTGGGAGGGTTGGGACAACCGCTAAGATGAGGGGTAAAGGATTTCGTTAGGCTAGAATAGCAGATAGGTGGTAGTATAGGGGTTCGTTGGGTGCTGGAAGGTGGTGAGGGACAACAACAAGGTGGGAGGAAGCTGAGTTGTAGATGGTGGCAGGAAAACAGCGAGGTTGTTTTATGGGTGGTAGTTGCGAATACAACGACGTCGACAATGAAAGGAAGGTTGTCGAAAAGTGAGAAGATTAAGGATAAATATACCACTATGATCAAACTACAGCACGAGCAGCACTCAATCCTTGTGGTATGGCCGCCATCTCGAACGATATACAACTAGGGCACCTTCTCATCTTCGGATACAACCCTAGAAGGGAAGAACGACACAGACGATAGAAATCAGAAACCAAAAATTGAAAATCTAAAAGCATAAGTCACATATATAAGCCCTAGATAACTAGAATTGGATCCCACTATGGAAAGAAGACATCAACCCCTCGTGGGAGAGCCGATCAGCCCTTTCGAGTCTGGACCAGATAGGTCCAAACAAATAACACGGGAGAGAAGCCCGTAGTTCCCTCCAAACCGCGCCCACAACATTACAAGGCTCGCCAGCACCATGTTTAGCGCACCCACACCATGCTTGACGCGCCCGGATCAGTTTTCCGAGAATGGGGAGAGCTTTGACCTCATTCGTCAAAGCTTCTGTCCGCACATTGAAAGTGGCAGAGATACCGTAATCTCCCAAGAGAGCTTTTCGACTGTGGTCCGAAAAGCATCTGGATCCCACTAACGACTTCATTATCCCACAAAGTACCTGAGGGTTTTCTCCACTTATAACCAAACATCCATATTGATCCAACCAACTGGAGGTACCTTCTGGGCAAAGTCTATTATGTTGAATCCTCCAAATACAACTCAAGCTTGGTTCAACCCAATCTAAGGTTAGGGTAGCGTGAATCTCCACGAATGTTGGCGTTTATGGTGATAAGCTATCATGTAGAATGTCCTGGAACTCTCTCTATAAGTGTTGCTTCATGTTTAAAACTGACAACTCCATCATGTCATCCTCTATCATCACCAAAATCGATCTCGCTAGTGTTTCTTTGCTGACAAGGGCACCTTTGACCTCAGACTCTGTCGGAGTAAGAAGTACGATGCGCTTACAATTTTTTGGTGAAGTGTTCCTAAACCCATCATGTTGTGTCCTACAATTAAATTATCACGATCTCTCAAAAATATATGGCAGGAATCCATAGGCACCACGTCGCACCACCCCTAATCCTATAGCTGACTTATAATCAAAAACTCTATTAGAAACCTCATGTCGATGCTTACCATGTTCTTCTTCATGCACAACAAAGAATATGACTGGGAATGCCTCCGAGTAATGAGGCTCAATTTCTCCACAATCTGTATTGTAGATATTACGTTCTTCCTGCTTCCTCCATCGATGATGAGATTATATGTATTTTAGTTCACAGTGCAATGAGTGTAAAATATATTATGGTGAAGTCATCCTCAGTCTGTAGGACCCATCGAACCACAAGCTTCTCGCTCTCATCCAATGGAAGATGGTACACCTAACGTTGTTCTACATCTACCTCTTCGTCGCAAACCTCCTCCACTGCACCCTGCTCAGTAAAGAACTCGTGTTGTTGGGCAATTGGAAGAGATGTGCTTAATTCCATGACATCTGAAAAATTTTCTAGCTAAAACTATAGTGAGTACGCTACTCTTCTCAAGCTTCTTCTCATTCTGAGTGGCAATGTCTTTATCTTGACCAGCCCTCTCAACTCCTTGAGACGTGCTCCTGTTGATGTCTCCAACTACAGGTGCATGTATGACTGATGGCGGTTGGTTGTTCTAATTCTATTGTCTCTCCACCTTCAATACTAAGCTTTGGAAATCTCTCAGTAACCAATAGGACTGCAACTGCACAATGTTGTTGATAGTTGGCTTCAGACCCCACAAATATCAGTTATGGTACGTTTCTCCATCTCGGCCAACTCACAATTCATCTACTACTGACAAACTATGCCATGAACTCCACTTATAAGTCTCTCTGCTGCAAGTGGAGTCTCATAAACATACCCTGGCGGTAATGAGGTGGTAGATATTTCTCTGAATCTCCTTCCTCATCTTCTCCCACTTGGTAATTTTGTCACTGCCCTCACTACTTTGCCTCTATAAACTTTCCCATCACAATGAAGAACTCATTTTCAATTTATGGTTAAAAGCTTCACCCTTTTTTGGTACTTACTCGTGCTCGAAGATTCTCTCAACGAACTATAGTAATTCAATGAAATCATCTAGATCCATACATCCATCGAACTTCAGTAGATCCACTTTTATTCTGAAATCTTTGTATCCTCCATATGGTGCCTACACTCCCGGCCTCCTCTGATAATAAATTCAGAAGCATCGAGGTTTGCCTACCTCATCACTGAAACCCTCTCTATGGAAGGGATTCGATTTCTCCTCCCTTTCTTCTCTTTGACTTTCCATATCACAGTCGAGGGCAATCTTCCCATGGATTTTGTCATCCATCTCTGCAAGTCACTGCTTAAGTAGACGGAATCTCTTGCTATATCTCCTCCCAAGTAGATTCCAGCGTGTGTTTCATTGGAGACGGATCTCTCGCTACATCTCCCACCCACGGAAGCATATTTTCTGGTGGCGGATCGTGAATGATGCTATCCCGACACAATGGTGGCAAGGTAAACACAAAATTGTTGAGCAATTGAATTGCCCATGGGAATGTGACAGCATTGAGGAAACAACTCATGATGTAGCTGGTTGTGCGGTTTTACAGAAATCCTGAAAGTTTTGGGAAGGTGGGGAATACAAATGCCGCTTTTTGCTTCAGCTGAACAAACTCTGAACTTCTTATCAACTATTCAAACACAATGATTTTAACGGGACGCATTTATTGCACCGCGGTTTACCACTGTTGGAGCAGGAATTCCCTTTGGGACCCCAACTATAATGGCTGTTTCTATTCTTATAACTCTTACCCGTAATGTTGTACTTCTCAGCTGGACAGGCTGTCTTGTTCCCTTCATTGGTGCTCCCCACCTCTGGATAAAGATAAATGTGAACGGCGTGATGCTTCATAGTGGTCAAGCCGGTATTGGTGTTGTGGTGCGATTGGAACAGGGTTAAGCTTGTGCAGTCCGCCAGCAGCAAACTCTTGAATTGGGATTCTTCCCAAATTGAGCTGGAAGCTATTCTGTTCATCGAGAAATGCATTGAGACTTGGATGCATGAACTCAAAGGCGTAATAATTGAAGGGCATCGTATAAATGTCAACCAGCATGAAAGACAACACTTGGAAGACATCGCCTAGTTGTTTAAACAGGTTCCTTTTTGTTATACCCCTATAAATTGTAACAAAGCGACCCATTTTAATTCTTAGCTTGCTTTGGATAGGTCTTTTGTTTGGGACACTCCCAATTGTGACCCTGACTTTTTGAGTGTGATCGAGGCTGATGCCGCCCACACTATTTCTTTTATGTAGCATTTATAGCTCTGCTTTGTATTTTTTTATTTTATATTAATGCAAAATGCACACCATTCACAGGTAGATCAGGACATGTGTCTCCTTGACAACATGGTTAGGGTTTGAGATTTGGAATAGTGTATTGGGGATAGGGAAGAATTTTTTTTTTTTTTGAAGTGGAGATGGTTTGGGTACGTGGATGCTAGGAAATCCTAGAATGGGACTAGGGTTAGGCTAGCTCTGATATCAATTGATACTGAAGTTAACCCAAACCACAATAAAAAATACAAATATTATACCGGAAGCAAATATGCGACTAAAATCAAACACACTTGAAAGGGAAAATACAACACAATATGCAAACTTACGTTAGGGCGGTTCCTAGGAGACGGCGGTGACAATTAGGGCCTTGGAGAGAAGGCAGAAAGAGAGGGAACCGATTTCCGGGCTGCGGAAGAGAGCCGGCAGCGATTATGGGCGGCTAGAACAGCAAGACAGCAGGGGATGACATTCCAAACAGCAGCAGTTGCTGTTTGGAGGTGGCTGGACAGTGATGAGGTGGTAGGGAACTGGTTTGGGAAGGTTGGGACAATAACTAGGATGCGAGGGAAGGGATTCCATTTGGATGGAACAAAGGATAGGTGGCAGGAGAGGGGCTGGCTGGGTGCTGGAAGGCAGAAATGAGGGATGACAGCAAGGTGGGAGGGAATAAGGTGGTAGGCTGCTGCAGGAAAACAGTGGAAGATATTTTCCGGGAGGCTGCAGCGAATATGGTGATGGTGGCGGCGAAGGCAAGTTTGCGAAGGAGGGGAAAGATCAAGAATAAATATCCCTGCAGGATGAAAGTACAACCGAAGCACCATTCAATCCTTGGGGGACAGTGACCACATCCGATGAGTTACAACCGGAGCGCTTTCTCATATTTGAATACAACCCTAAAAGGGAAGAAAGATAGCATCGACAAAAAATTTAAACCAAAGACTGAAAACCTAAATGCATAAATCACCTAAATAAGCCGTACATAACTAGGATTTGATCCCCCGATTCAAAGGAGGCATCAATCACTCATGTGAGAACCCCTCGGCCCTCCCGGGTCAAGACCGGTTTGGTCCAAACAAAGGACACCTCGGGCGAAGCCTGGTATTCTCTCTACACCGCGCCCACGGCATTATACAACGTGCCAACGCCGTGCTTAATGCACCCGCGTCAGCCTCCTTAAATGGCTTCGTCATATTAAACGCCGACCATTTGATGATTTTGTTAGGAGATTAGATGTTTTAGATTTGACTTATGTTAAGAAAGGTAGAGGTATAACTAAAAAAACTTAAATATGTTGTATAAGAGATTATCTTAATTTATTAGAATTAAGTGAAAATACGACACTCAATATGGTACAATGGAAAAAAAAAAGATTCATGCAGTCAACCCCACTTACTGGGATAAAAGCTTCTTGTTGCTCAATCTTCTGTCGGGTCAAAATGCACTTCAAAGGTCCACATTATTCACCTCATCATACTAGCGTAGTGTAACATGTACCTCAATTTGTACCCTATGTTTGCTACTGTAAAATTTCTTTTAATTGACTAAATCTTGTCAAATTGACAAAAAGGAACTCATACCCTTGCCTATAATCAAATTGAGAATAGTATTCTCCAACAAAGTAAGATGTGGCACAATAGTTTCTTCCCCAACTTGCTAACAGTTCACGTAGTGGGATCTTAAGTGGTGGCGAGCGCGACTGTAGGCATGTTGGAGTTAATAATGCAAATATTGTCTGGCTCGTCTTTTTTTTCACCATTTTATTTAAATTATTATCACTTTGTCGCAAGCCCAAGGGCTTCAAATTTTCAAGACCGGAACAAACTGTCTTACGTGCAAATTTAAATTTAATTTAATATTCTATCACTAATAATTTATTATCGAAATAATTGAATGGGCTCCTGACAAAATTTGTGTCCAGCTCATGTTCGAAATGGCTCATGAATTGTCTATTCGTGTTCGGCTCATGTGTTCTACTAACGTAAGCGGTTAAACTAATGTGCACTTAGAGCTAATGAGACTACAGCAGAAAATTTTTTTGGCATTTACAAACATACCACGTAATTCTTATGCATTTACATATAGAACACAAAAATTTAGTTTTTATTTTGAAAGTGGGGCTCATGGATGGGAGACATGTATTTGATTCAGTTAATCGTGCCTGAAAACCACACTCAAATTTTCTCCAGAAAATATCTTAACATCGTTGGTAAACCTATGAAGCAACTTAAGTGGTCTCCTGATTTCGATCCAAATCATGAAACTCCCACTGTACCGGTGTGGTTTAGTTTAACTGGTCTCAAGCTGCATTTTTTTCACCACCAGATTCTCTACTCTATTGGGGTCATCCTTGGGGATATTTTGAAACTAGATCTGTCTACTTTCAACCTAGTCAGATTTTCGGTGCCTAGAATACTTGTGGAAAGGGATATTAATTTACCTGATATTACTGAAGTCTGACTGGGCACAACCCATAATGGTTATTGGCAACAAATCATCATGGAGCATAGACCCCCATATTGTACCCACTATAAGATGTTTGGTCATGTCCTAGATAAATGCCACAAGTTTCAACCAAATTTGAAATCTAAGGTTCAAGTGAATAAAGATGGATCTAACCCCACTGCTTTGGACATTTTAATTCCACCTGGGGAGGATACTACCAAACCGGAGGTGTCTGTTGCCCCTGAGGACCACCCCCCCATGACACTGCTGTTATTGTTACTGCGAGTGATGTGATGTTGGCACCTTCAAACCCCATAGAAAACAATACTAATGGACTATTACCTACAAATGATAGTGTTCAGACTGATAATCAAGAGAGTCTCGTAGCTCCACTTCTTCAGGAAGTATCTTGTGTAGAGGCAACTCATACTTCACATATACTAGAATCAATTATGGGTAATACGGTTGGTATTCCTTCTGCTTCAGCTCTACCAACCCATCAGACTGCTTCTTCGGAAGAGGAATGGCAGGCGTATTCCAGGAGGAAGAAGAAGAATGGAGGCCGACTCTAGCTCGGGAACATATTGGATGATACATTGGTTACTACTAGCAATGGCAATCATCTTACCAGCTTATTAGCTTGTTGCTTCCCTAGTACTAGAAGTAGAGGCAAGACCAAATCGGGTCGCTCTCTAGCCACCTACCATGTATTTCGGCACTGTTGGGTTTTTTATTTAAATATCTAATGTATTTTTCTGTTTTTTTAAAGTTTTGGAACAATCTGCTGTTTTTGGTGTGGGCAGGATACCATGCTTGGGCCCTCCCATATATTGTATTTGTATATTTCTTTCTATTTAATATATTAGCCTTTTTGGGCTTTCAAAAAAAAATATATATATATATATATATATATATATATTAAAAAGCTTGCAACAATCATGCAATATATGAATATTATAAAAAATAGATGATACTATAATTAGAAGTAAGAGTACTCACTTGTTTCTTAATGATTTACATTTTAATAAACTCATTTTAACTTTTACTTGGTATTTGCAAACTTTGATTTAATATTCTAATTAAATCCCTAATCACTCAATCGAGGAAAGCTCAACTTGAGTTCAACAGCGGCTTATGCTCAACCTCACTCATGCTCTATCAAATGAAATCAATTCAAGCATTTATCAACCCAAGCACTTCCTTTTTCGATCACGTACTCAATTATCCTTCTCCCTCACACACTTGCACGATCAAAAGCCCATCTGCAGCTGCATGCATGAGTTTGTCCGATAGCTTCTACCTCACAATCTATCGTTATTTGCTTACACCGTTTGATCTTGTTTGTGCCCATTCAATCGCATGCAATGCTTCGTTTCCTACATTTGTGATCTCCTTCCTTATCCTGCTTGGTTTGCACTCTTGCAGGCTTCATAGCTATCTTCTCTTAATCATGAGAAATGATCCCCAACAATTTCGTCTCCCATTCACCACTATTACTTTTTTTACAAGAGGCATCCCCCCCAACCAGAGCTAGACGGTTCTGAAATCTCATGCATTACAGTTTCCCCTGTGATCAATTTATTTTGTGTGCTCTATTCAAGTCAAAAATTTTACAAAAAGTTCTAATAACACCTTCTCCATCTGTTGAGTTCTGTTACATTCGGTAACATATACATGAAAAACGATATTTTACAGAATTAATTCTCTTGTTCATGATTGTTGCCAGAAATGAAATGCCACACTCATGTGTTCTACTAATGTAAGCGATTAAACTAATGTGCACTTAGAGCAAATGAGACTAGAGCAGCTAATTTCTCAATCTAAATTAGCTTCTCCGTTTAGAAGCTTTGAACTGCCATAACGGATTACATAAATTCATAAAAAATAGGACAAATAAAATAAAAAAATGCTTACAAATCCAGAAATGTAATGCCAAACAATTGATAAGAGACCCTTGATAGAAGAGGATGATCTTAATGACTTACGTTTCTGATGCAGATGCATTCCTGTAGCCCTACAACAAACAATTCATCGTCAATGAATTTGTCTATTTATGGAAACTAAGAACAATTTTAATTATAAATCAGTTAATATCAGGCATAAACTCATCTCAGCTATACCATTATTGCCGATGTATTAGTATTATACATTGCTAGAAAAGATGCAAAAATTAACACTTCATCTGAACTCAATTAAAATGAAGGGATAAAAAGCATTTAATGATGACCCAAAATAATTGTGATAAGCCTAATGCCAGCAAGATCTTGCACCTGTAGATTGATTGCTGGAGTAATAAAAAAGCAATTATTATAATAAAAATGTATTGGATGGGAGTTCAAAGTTTAAAAAGGAAAAAGTAAAAATTGAAGTGTTTTGCCTTAACGAGGTGAGGCGTAAGCCTCGAGGGAAATCAAAAAGTAAGACTCAAAAAGAGGAGATGTGATTCTACATAAACATTCACTGAAAGCTTGAATATCCCATGAGGTTCAAAATCCAAACTGGTCTCGTCCTTTGCTTTCATTATCCTCAAATGAATCATCTTATTCTACCTCCTTTGGAACTTTAAAATATTCTTCATTCACTACAATTCTCTTCTTATTATCAATAAATCTGAAATATAATACAATTTAAAATAAAAGAATAAATTAATAACTTAAGCAAGATATCATACTTATATTATCTTCAGACCTCTTTGATCCTTAAATAAATTAAATTTTAAGTGATAACTAACAATATAATATAGATCAATATAATGTATTATTTTAGCATAGCTTGATCAAGAAGCAACATTAAATACCCCGAGGCTTACACCTCAAACAAAAAGGCGTAAGCCTCACTAGTAACAATGAGGCTCAAGCCTTGAGGTTTTTTTGAACAACTTATTTCAAGGTATGCCTTGAGGTATAAGCCTTGAATGCCTTTTTAAACAAGCTATATACAATCAATTGAAAAATTAATAAATTGAATGACAAATATGCTATTTTAACAACCTACCCCAACTCCTGAGACACTAAATCAACATGTACTTAATCAATGGTGTCGGCCGTTTTATTTTTATTATTTTTTTTTAAACTTCGTGATTTAAGAAAGTGAATGATTTTGTGATTTCGAAAATAATTTAAATATAAATATAAACTTTTTTGATTTTTTAAATGTAACATTTTAATTTTAAAATAGGTAAGACCAAGCGGGTCTCACATTTTAAATAGTTTAGATGATTGAATATAATACTACAGGTAATACACTTATCCCGACGAATAAATATATCACTTGTAATGGGAATTCAATCACCTAGACTAAATAATTTGTGGCATCCGTTTTAGTCTGCGAAATATTTTATTTGCCGACAAGTTCCCCTACCTAATACGAGGATTAGATAAGGTTTATTTTATCTGAGTTCCAGGTTCCCTATAGAGGCAAGCCCCTATAGTTAATTACATCTTAAATGATCGAAATCACTTAAAAAATCTCTCGATTAAAATCAGATGGTTTTGCTTTCAAGATTTCAAAGTTTAGGTTTTCACGATTGGACATGGGGAAAATCAAATGGAAATGGCTCAAAATAGGAACAATTATTTAAGGAATCCAAAGGGAAGAAAAG
>NW_018219004.1:231503-232156 GCF_001263595.1 Phalaenopsis equestris
TGGTTGCCTGGTTACTTGCTTGGCCATTAACATTTTGGCCATTAACATTGATAGAAGAAGGCGTTACAGAAGCTTTTCTGGGTTTATTCTTGCATTCATTTTGGATTTGCGCCAAGAGGTAGCTTCTAGTTTTCGGGGTCAAAAATTTTAAAGGGGGAAGTGCTGCTGGATTTTTGTAGCTTATTGGGTTTCTTGCTGGTTCACTTGATACCTTTGCTTGGTTACTTGTTTGGCCATTAACATTGATAGAAGAAGGCGTTACAGAAGCTTTTCTGGGTTTATTCTTGCATTCATTTTGGATTTGCGCCAAGAGGTAGCTTCTTTTCCTCTCTTACACACTCAGTAACATCGCTGTCTTTATTGCAAAATATTTAACTATAACGGATAAGATTCTTGAGGCAATATTGGAGTAATTAGCGTTGCTGTCACTGCTTTATGGTCATCTTCCCTTACTATTTAATATTAACCATGAAAGCTACTGCAATGATTTTTTTTTTAAGGGTTGATTCATGCATATCAACTAAGCCGGTCTAGATCTTTGATTTGGTTGCTTGGGTAATATGAGAAGTACACATACATGCCACTTTATTCTTTATACATGTTCCACTCAATTCTTTACATACATACTTCTCAATTGCTATGTATTTGCAAAA